>NC_027756.1:43205415-43212054 GCF_000695525.1 Brassica oleracea var. oleracea | reverse complement strand
AATAAACTATTGTCTAAGTCAAAAGAGAATTATGGACAAGAAGTCTAAAGGCCCTAGATATCATAATAGAAATGAATAGAGTTTATTCTCTTAAGCTTAATTCTCTGAAGAGAGTTGATTGGAATGCATATCCTGAAGATATTGTTTCCAGGGAAAGAAATATGATAGTAAGTGTGGTTGTACTCTTTTTCCTTATCATGGTTTTTTTTTTATCCCATTGGGTTTTTCCATGACAAGGTTTTAACGAGGCAACAAAGAACATACAAAAGATAGACAACCAAAGAGAATGTTACAATTTGAGAGATGAAAATCTATCATTGTTCTAAAGGTTCTATGACTACTCATTCGAGGGGGAGCTTACGTAGTTGTACTCTTTTTACTTTTACTACGGTTTTTCCCATTGGGTTTTCCATGACTAGGTTTTTAACGAGGCACCACGTAATACAAGATGGATGATCAAGGGGAAGTGTTATAAGATAAGCATTGAAATGATCATCCACTTCTTTACCAAACTCAAGCACTATGATCATCCACTCCTTTACCAACTCAAGCACTATGATCATCTACTCATCAAGCACTATGATCATCCACTCCTTTACCAACTCAAGCACTATGATCATCTACTCATCAAGCACTATGATCATCCACTCCTTTACCAACTCAAGCACTATGATCATCTACTCATCAAGCACTATGATCATCCACTCCTTTACCAACTCAAGCACTATGATCATCTACTCATCAAGCACTATGATCATCCACTCCTTTACCAACTCAAGCACTATGATCATCTACTCATCAAGCACTATGATCATCCACTCCTTTACCAACTCAAGCACTATGATCATCTACTCATCAAGCACTATGATCATCCACTCCTTTACCAACTCAAGCACTATGATCATCTACTCATCAAGCACTATGATCATCCACTCCTTTACCAAATTAAGCACCATCTTTGTTATTTTATGTATTGTTGTTCACTATAAATACCATCACTCATCTCACTCTTTTGTACACCAAAAACAAGAACAAGAGTAATTCATCAAAGAATCATTACATTTTCTTCTTCCTTCTTATAATAATCTCTCTCTCTTATACTAGTGTTATTTGCTTCCTACGGGTATTAAATTATATTCTTATTTAAATTTCTCGATACTATAAATTATAAGTTATTTCATAATATTTTTAACGTATTATGATATTTCAACTTGAGTCCAAATTGACAACGCAACCTGCTACACTGAAACAGTAATATAATGCGTGTAAGAAGCATTAAATATACGTGTAGGGGCAGATCGTGCACCAATTTTTATGGGATTCGTCTTCTACTTGAAGCTATTTTCCAAGGAAGAGGACAAAAAAAGAATGATATTTTCCAAAACCATATTTTAAACATGCCCTTGACCTTTCAGAGCAGAATAAAAAAGTCTCCATGTTTTGTAATGATATTTCAACACATAATAGACTAAAAGGAAGACGCCTAGGAAAGCCTGGAATGATCATGACAACAAGAAGTGTTTTTAAAACTAAAAGTAATAGAAACCTATGGTTAGGTCCTACTACCTTGTTTACCTAAAACCCTATAGGATTTCTTAATTAAGCTCTACATGTGCAAGAGAATACATATTCACACATGAACTATAAATCAAATCACTAAGCTAAGACTAGAGAGAAGAACTATAGACAAAGACTATATCATTATACATTCTTCGGCTACTCTGAATCCGCAAAAGACGGCGGAAATTGCATAGAGCGTGTTCTTCCATTTTTTGGTTACGTTATGTCACTGTTGTAGCCAGACTAAGAGCAGTACAAGATTAGATTGAAGCAGTTTACTTCTCTTAGAAAACCGAAAGTACACAAGAGGTACAATTACTAGCTACCATCTTTTTTTTTTTTTGTGAGGCAGCAGGAGATAGTATCTAAGTGAAGAAAATTCATTAATGTAAATGGAAACCAGATGAGAGATCGGTGGTCAAATACCTGCTAACGAAGGAAGAATCATCAAACAATCAGTTCTGGCAATCCTCAGCTGAGAATTCAATTCTCAAACCATTTTCCAACCGGTTTGTCGAGTGGCATCCACAGATTGTCTCTTCCCAAAGGTTACTTCAAGCACAAAAGCATACATGTGTCGGTTGCTCAGCAAGCTGCCATTGTTGCAAGCTCTGGGGGGGGGGCAATGCGGCCTCCAGTTTCCACAGAGACTGCAGTGGTTAACCTTCCCCTAACCTCAGTATCTAACATAACATCAGAAGCCTTTGATATATCAACTTGGGGCGCACCTGTGTGCACAACAACCTTTACTACCAGGAATAACCTTGTATCATGCGATAAGCTACTCCAAGAACCAACCAAGTTCACTATTAAAACCAGTAGAACCCAGGAAGCACTGTGCTGAGATTTTGAAAACCAATTTCATCAAAATACATAGCAGATAAAAAAGGGGATTCACCTTCTCCAAAACCCTAATCGGGGGATTTCCTTATCGCGCAATGGTTCAGAATCTACCAGTGTCTCAATGTTTCCTTTCCCGTTCACCGGCGGTCTCTATCCCGGCGATGAATACAGCTGATATGCACATTCTTCCCTGCGAGAGAGAGACCAACGACAATCGTCATCTCCGTCGAGAGGTTTTGGGACGACGAAGACGAAGGAATAAACTGAAATTGACATTTAAATCCTCAACTTCTAAAAATTAGCTTAAAAACTCTGAACTCCTAAACGGATCATTTTAATCCAGAACCCTTTCTCAACACATAGAATCATAAATTACCGGAGCTAATGTTGGATCAATAAAAGGCATTGGCCTTTATTAAATAATGTGAATGCAATGACATTGGGCTTCTGATGTTTTAAGCCCAAAGATATGTAAATTAAATGAATAATGGTTATAGGAATTGTCCCACATCGACCAGGAGAAAGTCATAGAGCTGTTTATATGTTGCCAAGCACTTGGTGTTAGTTAAACAGTTCGGAGGAAGAGAGAGCTTCTCACGCACGCGTCGCAACAGTTTTTCAACTCTAAATGAAATTACAAAAAATGTAGAACTTAAATTTAAGACAAAAACCAATTTTGTCTTAAATTTCGAAATGGATCAGAACGAGTCAACAGAAGAGAGATCTTGCGGAGAAAGTTTTTCAACTCTCCACTCCCGAGATTTCAGAGATATTTTCGCTAAATGTGTGCAACAGTTTCGAAAATCAAATCCGGTTCTCTTCTTTAAATACTCGCCTTGATGTGCCGTGGGCTAGCGCACCGGGCAAAACAGGCATGCATGGCTTGATCATGGAAAGCAGTAAAGATATATGTTCATTGTTTGACTCATATCTTCCAAACCACGAGGCTTCTACGCATGAAATCACTTGGAGAATGTTCTCAACTCAATTACGGAGCTCCTTGAAGAAGAATCAGATCAAACGGAGTTCATATGTGATAGTTATGCTATTTACAAATCAGGTGATCTTCAGTTCTCGCGAATTCAGACCACCCGAGAAGCTCGAAATGGCTAACCTTCTTTCTGATGAACCAACGGTCAATTCAATCATGACAAAGGTTATTATTCATGTTCTAAATGTTCAAGAAAGCATTGGGCTTGATGGTTTTCAAAAAGATTCAAAAAACGAGCTTGTTTGGGTCAAATGGAGAAACCGATAAAATATTGGCTAAGGGAAAAGATGGATTTCGACCAGGCCTCAAAGGGACATGTCTTGGCCCATATCAGGAGTATATTCTTCACCTTTCAAAGTCCTGGTCGTGGCTATATGAAGAGGTAGTCCAAGTTTCAGTCAAAGACTTTATTTAGTCAAGTCTTTGTTTCTATTTCCAATGTCTTGTTTTTAGCACATTTTTCTTTGGATCTCTACAACTTGTAATCCTATAAATAAGGCCTTAGAGCCACGAAATAAAACAGATTGTTTTTCCTTTTTTATGAGTTTCTCTCATTGTTCTTTGTTTAGAACACTTCTTAGTTTCTTGGTGAGGTTATCTCCAAGTTTCGATCCTTCTTTTGTTGGACCGGTGCGTCACATCCGGCAACGATCGAAGTCTGGTAGTATCTTTGGGCTATTCCGCAACCCTTAGTGTCACCCCTCGATCCATCAGTTCTCAATCCTCTCGGATCTGAGTTCATATCAACCTTACCGAAAGAGTGATCCCGTTTTGGGCGTATCAACATGGAACATCTTTAACATCTTTCTCTTGACAAGATTGATCATGCCGGGTTTTATCTTAAAGTCTTCCCTTTGACATGGTGGTGGAGCGATAGCAGAGCGCGTAGCAGGGATGTTACACGGTAGGTTCATCTCACCAATTGGGACAGGTGGTTCCCGCTGTGCAGCCAGTTGCTGCGCTGCGATTGTTTGCTGCAAATCTTGTAAAATTTTAGATATATATGACAAATATTCAACTAAAGTTGATGGAATTGAGTATATCATGTCCTTTTCAGATCCTAAATATCCGAACCCGACCCGGACCCGATATGGACCAAAAAAATTACGGGTATTTTATGGGTATTTTAATTATAGACCCGAACCGACCCGGACCCGAGAAGAACCGACCCGAACCCGAACCGAAAATTTCTAAGTACCTATTGGGTCTAAATATTTAGGACTTGAAAAGACGCGGACCCCAAAGGAACCAGCCCGAACCCGACCCGAAGACCCGAACGCCAAGGCCTATCGGAAACCAACAGAGAAAATCCCTTACCGTAAGTCTATAGTTCGAGAGTGTTTCGTAGATTTATAGTTCGATAGGGCGATTCACGAGTGAAGCGTGATCGTCTACCATGGTTGTATCTTGGGACTCGATATTCGTACAGTCCCATCTCACTACGGAGCGAATATTTAGAGTTAAGGAAAGATATTATATCTCGACTCCATGTCTCATTTGAATCGTCTTTTCCTTAACATCACTTTTACTATTTCATTTATGTCAATCCGGTTTTCCGGCTTATACAATCTTAACTTTAAATCGCTTTATGTCTAAAGCTCTAATCGGGTTGAAGAACGATTTATAAAAACAGGTTTTGGAACGGTGTTTGCGATTTGCTTTCTAGCATTTCCGCGAAACGTTTGTTATTTATTTCATAAACGGTTTGTGTTTTGCTCTGTAGCACTACCGAAAAACGTTTATTGATATATGATTCGTAGAAACCTTTCTTGTTTCATCCAAACGATGTTTGCGATTTGCTATATGCTTATCCGCGAAACGTTTTATGTTTTGTTGAAAACGAGTTTCCGATTTGCTTTATATCCCTTCCGCGAAACGTTTCTTATTTATTTCATAACGCTTTGCGGATTGCTTTCTAGCATTATCGCGAAATGTTTTTGATACATTTTTCAAAACGTTCTATACATGAATCGTTTCAATAACCGCTTTCTTAAGCGAGTTTGTGAAACATTCAAAGTCTATACAAAACGGTTTCTGCGAATTATTTTAAGCGAGTTTGCAAAACGTTTTCTCAAGACATATATCGATATGATTTGGTTCAAACACCAAAAATGAACATCGATTTTAGACTATTATTTTCTTTAAAATAATATGTTATTTGTTGAATGGAGTACCAATCCGTTTTCATGTTTTCTCTACAGAAAAATGACAAACGATAACAACACCCCCATTGACACCACCAATGTCACAACAAATCCACTCAACGTTGCAGCCACTGATGTAACTGTGACAACCACTGGAAACATCACAGCGTCAACCGCTGCAGCAACCACAAGCACTATCCTCCCTGCGGAAAATGCTGCTGATGAAACCACTCGCCGTAGCCTATTCGGTGATGGTCTTTATCAGACGGGTTCAGTTTCAGCAACCGTAAGTGGTCCGGTGGCATTTCAAACTCCTCAGTCTGTCCCTAGCGTGTTCACTCAAGGACTGATGCCAGACAAGTTTGATGGCAAAGGCTTCAAAACGTGGCAGAAGAAGATGATGTTCTTCCTGACAACGATGAAACTGGACAAGTTCCTCCAGGAGGACAAGCCCTTTATTCCTTACGGGATTGATGATGTTCACAGTCTCGCAACTGTTGACATATGGGTGCATTCCAACTTCATCTGCAAATGTTACATTTTGAGTCGTCTCATTGACCCATTGTACCGTGTCTACTGTGAGATCCCCACGGCGAAAGAGCTATGGAGATCACTGGACAAGAAGTACAGAGGCGAAGACGCTGGCTGCCAGAAGTATGTGGTCTCAAAATTCCACGACTTCAAAATGGTGGATTCAAAACCCATCATGGATCAGGTGGAAGCACTTCAGATCATTTGCCATGAAATCACTGCTAAAGGAATGTCCATCTGCGAGACATTCGCAACTCTCATCTTCATTGAAAAGCTTCCTCCAAGCTATGCGGATTTCAAGAATTTCTTGAAGCACAAGAAGAAGAAGATGGGGCTCGAGGAGCTCATCATGAGACTTCAGATGGGATCCAGAAACTGAACTGCTGACAAAGTCACTACTAAGGAGAACAGTGTCAACATGGCTGAGCACAAAGGCAAAGGAAAGGCACAAGCCCATTGTCCTGCCAAACCTTCCAAAACTGCTGCAGTCCTGAAGGCTTCTGGAAAAAACTTCAAGAACAAAGGCATTGAAATCAATGCAAATGCGAATGTGGAGAAGTTCAAGGGGAA
>NC_027756.1:43203001-43205306 GCF_000695525.1 Brassica oleracea var. oleracea | reverse complement strand
ATGACATCAGGACGTGAAGTCACTCTGACGAATGTGAAGCATGTGCCCGACATGAGGAAAAACTTGGTCTCGGGAACCTTGCTCAGCAAGAATGGATTCGCCACAAGTCTTGAGGCGGACAAGCTCGTGATTAAGAAGAATGTGATGTATTTGGGAAAGGGGTATGTTAAGGATGGACTTGTCAAGATGAATGTAATGACAGCCCCTCCAAAAGTTGTAGCTCCAAATGCTTCAATGAATAAGAATCTAGTTTCTTATTTGGTTGAGTCTTTTAATACATGGCATGAAAGATTAGGCCATGTAAACTACAAATCTATACAAAGATTAATGAATTTAAATCTAATTCCTAAATGCAAAACAAGTAAACAAAAATGTGATGTATGCGTACAGGCTAAGCTCACAAAAACGCCATCACCTCGTGTTGAAAGAACTAACAAACCTCTAGATTTAATTCACACCGATTTATGTGATTTAAAATACATACAAACTAGAGGTGGGAAAAAGTATTTTGTGACCTTCATAAATGACTGCACAAAATATTGTTATGTATACTTGTTATATAGCAAAGATGAAACCTTAGAAAAATTCAAAGAATTTAAACTCGAGGTCAAAAATCAGCTTAAAACAACTATTAAAGTAGTTAGAAGCGACAGAGGAGGCGAGTACGATGATCCATTTAATGCATTTTGTAAAGAACGTGGAATAATCCATCAAACTACAGCTCCTTACTCACCAAAATCTAATGGAGTTGCTGAACGCAAAAATTGAACTTTAAAAGAGATGATGAATGCAATGTTGCAGGAATTTGGGTTACCCCAGAACATGTGGGGGAAAGCGTTGCTTACCACTAATTATATCCTCAACAAAATTCCACACAAAATTACTGGAAAAACTCCATATGAATTGTGGAAAGGTAATTTACCTTCGTATAAATACCTCAAAGTGTGGAGGTGCTTGGCAAAAGTTACGGTACCGCCACCAAAGAAGGTCACTATTGGACCAAAAATAGTGGATTGCATCTTCATCGGATATGCACATAACAGTAATGCTTATCGATTTCTGGTACATAAATCTGCAATATCAGACATTCATGAAAATATAGTCATGAAATCAAGAAATGCATCTTTCTTAGAAAATATTTTTCCATATAAGGAAAAACAAGGATCAAAACGAACTCGAGAAGAAAGAGACAATAACAAGAACTCAGATACTGAGACAAACATCGAGATTTCTATAAATGATATTTCAGAAAATGAAGAAAAAGATGAACTTCGAAGGAGCAAAAGAGCTCGAAAGGAAAAATCTTTTGGTGAAGATTTCTTAACGGCATTTTTAGTAGAAAATGTTCCAAAAACTTTGGCAGCAGCCATGGCTTCACCAGAAACTCCATTTTGGAACGAAGCTGTGAGAAGTGAATTTGATTCTATCATGCAAAATTATACATGGTACAAAACATATTTACCACCTGGCTGCAAAGCATTAGGAAATAGATGGAAAATGACACGAAAACCTGGTGGAAAATACAAATTTAGGCTTGTAATTCAAGGATTTCGACAAAAGGAAGGATTTGACTATTTTGATACATATTCTCCAGTAACGAGAATAACATCAATAAGACTGATGATAGCAATCGCAGCCTTAAGAAACCTAGAAATCCATCAAATTGATGTAAAAACCGCTTTTCTAAATGGTGATTTAGAAGAGAAAATTTACATGAAACAACCCGAAGGTTTTGTCGTTCCCGGACAGGAAGACAAAGTATGTCGACTTGTAAAGTCACTTTATGAGCTTAAACAAGCTCCTAAACAATGGCACGGAAAATTTGATAATACAATGATGTCAAATGGTTTCAAAATTAATGAATGTGATAAATGCATATACTACAAAACTACCAAAAATGCGTATGTTTTGCTATGTCTATATGTAGATGATATGCTCATTATTGGAAGCAATAAAGACATTATCAATCAAACAAAGAACATGCTCAAAGGGACATTTGAGATGAAAGACTTGAGACTAGCAGATGTAATTCTCGGGGTTAAAGTCACAAGAAATTCAAATGAAATTACCTTAACCCAATCTCGTTATGCTCAAACAATATTAGAGAGATTTAAAAATTACTCTAAAAGTACAGCGAAAACTTTGTTAGATCCCTAAATGCAATTGACAAAGAATTCAGGTGAAGCGGTTTCACATAACGAGTATGCACGTGTGATCGAAAGTCTCATGAACTTGACTAATTGTACGAGACCAGATCTAGCGCATGCAGTAAACGTACTTAGTCGATATACAAGTAATCCAGGTC
>NC_027756.1:43178188-43202658 GCF_000695525.1 Brassica oleracea var. oleracea | reverse complement strand
GAATGGGTTTAAAGCCTATAACGAATGAGGATGCTTGGCTGCAACCCTACCTATCATGACTGGAGATCCCAAGACGTAGGTTCAAAGGGAAAAAAAAATCAAATTGAATCTAACCAAATCACTTGAGACAAAGTAGTCTCTTCCCAGCTCCTAAGATGATAAAAGTGCTAACAAATGTAAAAAAGATAAGCAAAAGCTTTTAATGATTCCATAGCTTCTAAAGCAGAGTATTACTCAATATTTTTCATGGTCAATCACTTAATGAGTGTGAAATGGGGCGTTTCTAGGAGAATGAATGTAAGGCTATATTCTCTAAGATCACTCATGAAAACCAGGAATAGTTCAGGGCCACAATGAACACAATTGAGAACTAAGTTCTACGAGGAAATGAAGCTGTGTTATGCATGTTGTCACGGTCTACATAAAACACCGGTTGGTTCAAGACATCATGTTCACCTTCTGGTAAAGTAAACCCGACAGTTATTAACTATGAGTGGTTCAAAGCTTAAAAATGCCACCAACTCAAACACAGTGAATTTTTCGCAAACACTCTCGATAAGTCTGTCTAGTCTAGTTAGGATTATAATAAGTATAGTTTTTTTGATTCTATCGAGTCTGCATTTAGTCTGTATATGTTTAGAAGAGTCATTTCTATTCATGTGGGGGATTGTTGGATCAATAAAAGGCATTGGCCTTTATTAAATAATGTGAATGCAATGACATTGGGCTTCTAATGTTTAAGCCCAAAGATATGTCAATTTAATGAATAATGGTTATGAGAACTGTCCCACATCGGCTATGAGAAGAGTCATAGAGTTGTTTATATATTGCCAAACACTTGGTGTTGGTTAAACAGCATAGAGGAAGAGAGAGCTTCCCACGCACGCGCCGTCTGGCCGGCTCGGCTCGGCGTGGCGTGGGCGTGGGCTTGGGTCTTGGTGGAGGGCTTCCGGCCTAATAAAATTTTTTTGGACCAATTTAAGATTTACATTTTTGCCATTTCATTTCTAAAAAACATCATGACGTTCGTGAATAAACGACACGAAGTTTGTCAGTTCGAAATGGATCAGAACGAGTCAACAGAAGAGAGATCTTGCGGAGAAAGTTTCTCAACTCTCCACTCCCGAGATTTCAGATATATTTTCGCTAAACGTGTGCAAAAGTTTCGAAAATCAAATCCGGTTCTCTTCTTTAAATACTCGCCTCTTCTTCATTCATTTTCATTATGTTTTACATCGGAAACCAACAGAGAAAATCCCTTACTGTAAGTCTATAGTTCGAGAGTGTTTCGTAGATTTATAGTTCGATAGGGCGAATCACGAATGAAGCGTGATCGTCTACCGTGGTTGTATCCTGGGACTCGATATTCGTACAGTCTCATCTCACTACGGAGCGAATATTTAGAATTAGGGAAATAGATTATATCTCGACTTCATGTCTTTTTTGAATCGTCTTTTCCTTAACATCGATTTACTATTTTGTTTACGTGAATCCGGTTTTCCAGCTTATACAGCTAATTCATAAATTAATTTTTATACATTCTCTAAAACATCTTTTCGCAATAAATATTAATTGCAAACTTTAAAATCAAAACAAAAATAAAATAAAATTACAAGAACACAAATGTTTGAGCTTAAGAGTGCTTCTTCAAGTCGTTAGATCCTTTCATCGTCCTTCTCCGTACTGGATCGAGTGAGTAATAAACATAGACTCAGTCGCCGGACCCGAACCGTTAGACACCACCGACGAGCTTCCTCCCACCATAACCGAACTCAGTACCCCAATCCCCGGCGAATCCGGTTCAAAGTCCGGCAACGGAACCAGCTCTTCAAGATACTGCACAACTCTCTCCATCTCCGGCCTCGCTTCCGGGACGAGATTCGTGCACAGCAACCCCACCTTCATCACCAACTCCACAGACCGAGACGAATAAGACTCGCCGCTCAGTTTGGGATCACGAGCCTTGAGTATATCCTTCTTCCTCCAGCAATCGCAAACCCATTTCACAAGAAACTGCCTCTCCGCCGCCGCGGTAGGCTCCACGGGTCTCCTCCCGCAAGCTACTTCGAGCAAGAACGCTCCGAACGCGTACACGTCGGTTCTTGTCGAAGCTCCCATCGAGGTCAGCTCAGGAGCCATGTATCCCACGGTTCCCACAGCTCCCGTCACGGTCGGGTTAGCTCCGTGGTTGTGGTACCTAGCCATACCGAAGTCTCCCAGCTTCCCGTTGAACTCCGAGTCGAGCATCACGTTGGAAGCTTTGATGTCTCTGTGGAGAACAACTTGTGTGGCTTCTCTGTGTAAGTAGCAAAGCGCTGAAGCTATTCCTTTTACAATCCAAAATCTTTTGGTCCAAGGGAGTGATGGTGATTCTTCTCCACCTCGGAACAAGAACTGGTCAAGACTTCCATTGGGCATGTACTTGGAGATGAGGAAGAACTCTCCTTTTCTCCTGCAGTAGCCGAGGAGCGGGACTAAGTTCCTGTGGTCTAATCTCCCCATGCTTGCTATCTCAGCCACGAACTGCTTCATCCCTCGTTGTCCGTCGTGTGAGAATCTCTTCACTGCTATGTCTCCTTCACGAGGGAGAGTTCCTTTGTAGACTTCTCCGAATCCTCCTTTACCGAGAAACCCATCTTTGTGGAACCCTTTTGTTGCTTTGTAGATGGTTTTGTAAGAGTAACGGTGTGGACCGTACTCTTTCTCCCATTCCTCTCTTACTTCTGCGTACTTGTTTCTCCTGTAGAGATAAGCTCCTCCAAGGAGTAACAAGACTATGATTATGAGTATAATCACCAGAAGAATCAGCACCGGAGAGAGTTTTTTCTTAGGGCGAGGAACTTTGGGAAGTTTGGAGATGTCTAGGCTCTGTAGTGATTGTTTGCTTCTGCTGAAACTCCAACCGAGTATGTAATGGTTGTTTGCTAACTGCCCTGTTGCTGCAGATAATCCGACAAACATTCTGCCTTGGAGAAGTGCTGAGAGATCGAGGGATGTTGAGATAAGACTCTGACTCGGCTTCTGAACTCGGAGAGGGGCTAGTGAAACGTTTAGTACAGTTCCATCGAAGTCCACCCAGACCTGGATGGAATCTCCACTCAAGAGATTGATGGTTTTATTCCGACCTTCTTTGTCTGAAAAGTAAGCAGCTGGAGCAGATACGGTTGAGGTCAGGCTGTTCACGTTGACACCAACATGATTGTTATTGATGTCATCAAACTCTGCGCTTTGGACAGTGTCAAGCTCAACAGCGAAGATACGAGATGAAGGAGACATATTGGTTGTGGTGTTGAAAAGACCCAAGTACTGAGTTGCATCTGCCTCCGAAAGATTCATGGTGGGAGATAGGAAGAAAGCGATCCCGTTTCCTCCGGTTACTCCCGGTTTACGCACCATTGCACAGGCGAAATGAGTTGAGAAGGAGAGAGATTCAGATGAGTTGAACTCGAAGGGCTGCTTGAAGAAAGCCTGACCCATCTTCTGCTCTGAAGTGTTGGTCAGCTGCAGTAGTCCACCGGGAAGGATCTGAGCAACCCCATCAACGTGAAGATCTCCCTGGCGAAAACCGTTGAAGATGAACCTAGTTTCTTGTTGACTTGACAGAAGAAGAAGAAGAAGAAAAGAGATCACCATCCAGGTCAGATCCAATCCTTGAGCCATTTGTTAATGGGACAGAGTTTTTGCTAAGCTTGTCTCCGACTCTGAGTCGATGGTATGGTTAATAGCTATCTTCTCCATCTGCAAAAACAAGGTTATATCATTGCACCACAAGAAGAACATTCTGCATTTTGCCATTTCCAAGAAATTTTAACAAGAGTGGACTTAAACAATATATGATAAATTCCGAAAGACAGCTATCATTTATTTGTATTCTCTGTTTAAAATATACGCAGATTCCACACATCATTGTTGTTTAAAGATTATTCAAAGCCAAGGCTTCTCACTGATTACTTTTCTTAACCCATACAGAAAGTTGATCTGTCACTATCTCTGAATATTTGAATTCTTTAGCCTGTTGTGATCCATGGGATGAATCATGCATCTCCTAGGATACATTGCAGGTACCTAAGATCAGCACAAATAAATATAAAGACTAAACAGTTCTCTTTGACGTTTGTGAGTTCTCCGACATATTCTAAAACTTCAAAGAAACAATTTCATAATCAGATTATGTATCACATCTCTCACTGCAGAACAAACAGAGAATCAGTTGACTCATTGTCAAAGGAACAAAAAGCTGATGCAAAATCTCTGATGTTTGAATGTCTTTAATCTATATAATAGACTCAAGCCTTAAATAAAAGAGTGACAACAACCGATTATCAATGTATTTAGTAAAGTAGGTACAAGAATTTACACAAAATATCAGTCTTTTTCATCTTTCTACCGGTCAAACTTGATGGAGAATGCCAAGAAGAACATGGTGTGAGTATAAGATCAAACAAAAATATAATGGAAATGGTCAAAACCAGAGTTAATAACAAGATGCCAAAGATGCGTAAAGTTGTTAGAAACTTTCATCGCCCACTCCCGTAGAGGAGTGAATGAGTAATAAACATAGAGTTGTTAGATGATGAAGAAGATAATGAGAGTGAAGGGACCATGAGCTGTGCTTGTGAAAACGCCGTTGGAGTGAGAACTCCAATTCCGGGAGAATATGGCCAAAACTCCGGCAAAGCTAGGTTTCCATTTAAGTATTGCACCACATGTTCCATGGACGGTCTTGCTTCTGGAGCAAGGTTTGCACAGAGCAAACCGACTTTCAGAACCCTCTCCACTTCCCCGGATGAGAATTCTGTCAACCTTGGATCCACAACGTCAAGCAAAGAAGACCGTCTCCAGCATTCACCAACCCATCGGACAAGAAAACGTTTTGCAGCCGAAAAGCCAGCCTCCACAGGTCTCCTCCCACAAGTTATTTCAAGCAAGAAAACACCAAATGCATACACATCAGTCACAGTGGAAGGTCCCATTGTTGTAAGCTCAGGAGCCATGTAACCAATAGTTCCAACTGCAGCTGTTGTGGTTGGATCAGTCCCTCTGTCATATAACCTGGACATACCAAAATCTCCCAACCTTCCGTTGAACTCTGCGTCCAACATAACGTTAGAAGCTTTGATATCTCTGTGTATAACAACTTGGTCAGCTTCTGTATGTAAGTAACTAAGAGCCAACGCAATGTCTTTGAGAATTGCAAATCTTCTCGGCCAGGGGAGAGTAGGTCTATCATGATTAAACAAGTAATGATCAAGGCTACCATTTGGCATGTACTCAGAGACTAGTATTAGCTCATGTTTCCTCCTGCAATACCCAAGAAGTGGAACCAAGCTGCGGTGTTTTAAACTCCTCATGCACACGATCTCAGAGACAAACTGTTTCATACCATGCTCACCCTCATGTGATACTTTCTTCACAGCCACTTCTCTCAGCTCAATGTTCCGAGGGAGTGTCCCTTTGTAGACTTCACCAAAACCTCCTTTCCCAAGAAATTCATCTCTACTGAACCCTTTTGTTGCTTTGTATAAAGATTTGTAGGAATACCTGAGGGGACCATACTCCTTCTCCCATTCCTCTCTTACTTCGGCGTACAAGTTTCTCCTATACATAAAAGCTCCAAAAACAAGCCCCAAGACTAAGAAAGCTATCAACCCCAACAGAGCATTGCGCACCGTAGATGAAGACTTGTTTTTACTGTCAGGATGAGGAACTTTGGGAAGCTTTGAGATGTCAATCTTCTGCAGCGACGCCATGCTTTTGCTAAAACTCCACCCGAGTACGTACTGGTTGACCATGATGGACCCAGTTGCACCCGAAAATCCGACAAACATCCTTCTGCCTTGCACGATCTCTGTAAGATTGATGGAGGGTGATGACAAAAGAGGTCGGCTCGGTTTCTGGTTTCCAAGAGGAGCAACTGAAACGTTGAGTGTTGTTCCTACATAATCCACCCAAACCTGGATAGGATCTCCACTCAAGAGATTCATGTCAACCTTCCTACCTTCTCTGTCTGAAAAATAAGAAGCGTTTTCAGCTTTCACAGACTTTGCGCTGTTCACATCGATCCCAACGTGATTGTCACTGATGTCGAGCACATCGGGAGCTTTGGATATATCAAGCTCAACAGCCAACACACGTGTGGAAGCAGCTCCATTGGCGTTGAAAAGCCCAAAGAATCGAGTTGGTTCGGCGCCTTCGAAATCAGTGGAATGAGAAACAAAAAAAGCCATGCCATGGCCACTCACATCACCTACACGGACCAGCGCGCACACAAAATGGGTCGAGAACGAGACTGGTTCGGATGGTTTGAACTCAATAGGCTGCTCGAAGAAAGCACGACCTATTTGCGTTGTCGTTTCATTCGTCAGTTGCAGGACATCATTTTTTCGAAGGATTCTTGCACCACCGTCAATATGAATACGATGATCTCCTTGGTCGAAGCCGTTGTAGACGAACGTCGTCTCTTGTTGGAGTGACGTGCACACACAACATATCATCCAGATGATTCCCAGAAGCGATCCTCGAATCATTGGGAATAGAGAGAGAGAGAGAGAGAGTTATCGTTCTTCTTTTGCTTTCTCTTGTCAGAGTGGTTAACAGTTATCTTCTTCCTCTCTGGTTGTATAGACGAATTGATTATGACACACCAGAGTCAAAAACTTACGGCTGCTTTGGAATCTTTAGGGTATATAACTTTTCCCTTGGTAAGACTTTCGGACACCTGTCTTAGTCAAGACAGCAAATGAATTCCAATGAAAAAGGATATTGGTAAATAAAGTGGCTTGATAGGCCTTTTATATTATTAAAGAGGAAAATTTTCAAAAGATTGATCATTGACAATAAAAGGTTGACGGTGAAGCTGCAAACCAGACCAAGCAGCTTCTAATAAATTGAGTGACTTCAAAGTCAAATCATTCAAACTGTCAAGTTAACGGATTCACGTCTAGTCTCTAAAGTCTTATATACGGTTTAAAATATCGAGGCGCAAGATACTCATTAACATTAAAATACTAAATGGTAATATGAAGGGGATAACTTTCTCTATATATTTATGCATATTGCACTATATATTTATGTCAAGGTCAACTTTATATGACAACGACCATTTAAATCCCACTTTTAAGCAACAAAGAATGTCATATCCACACACTTCAAGGTGATTTCCACCATCTTTCCCAATATTTGGTATCTACTGATTGCTGTTATCCAAATATGAACTAAGCAAACAAATGTGATTATTACACCCTCATATCCAATCCATAACAATTATAGGTTCACAAAATCAGCTAAGGATGCTATCCGCAACGAGAAAAAGGTCATGCATTTGAAACGAAGATGCACCAAACTGTTAGAATATATTTCCCTTATAATATAATTTGTTTCAAGGGGGAAACTGAAGAAGGTCATATACCTTACCTCTCACGGGGATGAAACGTACATTTATCCTATGTAATAGAGTTTGCACTTTGCACCATGAACATATCGGTCTCTTGCTGTCCTATTTATGCCGATGGCAACCAAATCTACAAGAGAACAACTTTATAAATATTGTGAATAAAGTCACCCTCCCTAATATCAGTATCATTGAAAACAACCAAGAGATTAGCACTAAATTTTTTAAGGAACAATATTATAAGCAGAGTACAACCTTCTCATTCTGTAACAATAAATACAAGTTGACTTGGAAATTAATAAATGCAAAAGATGAAATACAAATCCCCTAGACATTATTTGCTAAATGATTTTGACACGTGTCTCCTCTATAATCATTTTAATTAAATAAATGTGACATGCATGCTAGAAATGATGACATTGTTTATGGTTAAATGTGACATGGACAATTATATTTAATGTTTATTTATATTTTTTATAAACTTTTTAATATCCTCAAGACATTATTTGCAAAGTGATTTTGACACACGTCCTCTCTATGGTGACATGGTTTATGGCTAAATGTGACATAAACAATTACATTTAATATTTATTTATATTTTTTGTAAACTTTTTTTAAATATGGTAGTAAATTATTCATCATCATTAAAATAAATCTATTCAAATATGCCATTAAATAATATAATAATAGAAATATAATAATATTTTACAAACTTTGCAATATTGTTTATTTCTATTTTTTATAATTATACAATTTTATTCTTAAAAGATTTTCAATTTTTTTTACAATTTAAATTATTAGGTTCTTTTATATATCTGAATTTTTTTAGAAATACATTTTAGTTATACTTTTTTATAATTATATAACCTTTATATCAATTTTTAAATTAATTTAATTGAAGTTGATTTAATATATTGTATTCAAAAGTAATAGATAAAAAATCTATCTAAGATTATAATTTTAAATATACATATATTTATTTTTAAATATAATTTTTTTAAAAAAAAATTGTTTATTTTATCTTAATTTTATGTTCATTTAAAAAAATTATATGGTAAGAAAATGATAAATTTTAAAATAATAATAAATTTTATTTTTAAATATAATTTAAAATTTAAAAATTATTCCTGCACATAGTAGAGGAAAACACCTATTCTATTCATATTTAGCAAAAAAAAAAAAAACGAGTTGCTTAGAATATACAACATTTTTCTCATCACACAACAATTTACAAATGTGACAGCAAATACCTTTGATATAGGCATTATAATTAGGGGTTTTTGCCAAAACTAACCCACAACTTGATTTTAATCCCAAACTTATACTCAAACTTGAATCAAATGCAAAACTAACCTAAAAGCCTAGTGAAATTACAGCTTAGCCCTTTGTGACCAAACAAAAAAAACAGAAGCCATTTTTACGAATATAGCCCTAGTAAATCGTCTGAGTCGTCTGAGATGTTGGAAGTCGTCTGGACGACTGAAGTGTAAGTCGTCTGGTACCGGTTTATTTTAAAAATAATTTATAAATCTTGTAAAAAAATATTTTGATGCGTGAAAAATAAAAATCAAGTAATTATAAACAGTTTTAAGTGATATAAATTAAGATATGATAAAATTGATTTGTTTTGAAGATAGATGAGTGGAAGTAGTGAATCATGAAATACTTTGGTTTAGGAGTTTGGCAAACATATGTTGTAGTATTGTATGTATTGTATGTATTGTTAGGGTTAGATTTTGGAAAACTAAAATGTTTTTTTCAAAAATTAGTTTTCACCTGTATGTGTTTATTTCTGTGTATAGTAAACACTTTTCAAGTTTGATTTGATTTTATGAAGTCTTTAATTAGATAATTAAGTTTAGGGGTTATGTTTAGGGTGTGGACGACTTATATTTCAGTCGTCTGTTGAATAATTTACTCAGACGACGTATATTTCAGTCGTCCACATCGTACCGAACCTTTAATTTTACCAATGTACGTTTTAACCTAACCGGATCATTTTACTCGGACGACTTACATTTCAGTCGTCTGGTGAAGAAATTAAAACAGACGACTCGTCCAGAAGAGTTTAATATTTTTAGCGGGAAATTAAATATTTTTAGCGGGAAACTAAAATACAAGACTTTCCAGACGACTTACAAGTAAGTCGTCTGGAAAGTCTTCTATTTTAGTTTCCCGCTAAAAATATTTAATTTCCCGCTAAAAATATTAAACTCTTCTGGACGACTTACATGTAAGTCGTCTGTTTTAATTTCTTCACCAGACGACTGAAATGTAAGTCGTCCGAGTAAATTATTCAACAAACGACTGAAATATAAGTCGTCCACACCCTAAACATAACCCCTAAACTTAATTATCTAATTAAACACTTCATAAAACCAAATCAAACTTGAAAAGTGTTTACTATACACATAAATAAACACATATAGGTGAAAACTAATTTTTGAAAAAAACATTTTAGTTTTCCAAAATCTAACCATAACAATACATACAATACTACAACATATGTTTGCCAAACTCCTAAACCAAAGTATTTCATGATTCACTACTTCCACTCATCTATCTTCAAAACAAATCAATTTTATCATATCTTAATTTATATCACTTAAAACTGTTTATAATTACTTGATTTTTATTTTTCACGCATCAAAATATATTTTTACAAGATTTATAAATTATTTTTAAAATAAACCGGTACCAGACGACTTACACTTCAGTCGTCCAGACGACTTCCAACATCTCAGACGACTCAGACGATTTACTGGGGATATATTCGTAAAAATGGCTTCTATTTTTTTGTTTGGTCACAAAGGGTTGAGCTGTAATTTCACTAGGCTTTTAGATAAGACATGGCTGATTTTTGTTTCTCCGACTGATTTAGTGATCATGAGCTGGCTGAGTTATTTAATCTACAGCTGACTTATTGGAGGTATTATGGCTGGTTTTCGTATTTTCAGCCGTAATGAGCTTGATTAACAGTAAACTCAGCTTAATTACAGCTGACCTATTAGCAAAAGATTAATTACTAGAATATCATTCATTTGACGGCTAAGTTATTTGAAAATACAGCAGGCTTAATGTTTTCCAGTCTAGTTTCTACTGATTTATTAGCGAAAGATTAATTAATGATATAGTATTCACCCTGCGAATGACTTACATTTGTAGTTATGGCTGATTTATTAAGGTGAGTTATAAGTTCGTTTTGTTGCTGCCTTACCGATTTTCCATGTCATCAAAATTTATTTTCCAAGTCATTATTAATATTACGACAGTCAAAATTAGGGTTTATGTTAAAGACGTCGTGTCTTGTTCTTCATCTTCATCTTCTTCTTCATCATCATCTTTTTCTTCTTCTTCTTCTTCATCTACCTTCTTCTTTTGATACCCATACCTGATATTTTGAAATATCTTCTTCATTTACTTTTATTTTCTCATTTTTATTATTTTCATTCATCTATTTCTGAAATCTTATGAATCCGGTAATTATTGTTTTCGCGACGACAAAGACATAAAATTGAGCTAGTTAAAAGGAAGGCGGAGAAACAAAGTAGGCAGAGAAGACGAAGTTGACGAAGAAGATGACAAATTTAAAAGCCGTTTTGATATGTTCGACGAATCGAACGATGCCTTATCTGAAGATGATAAATTCAGTTTATACAATGAGTCTCCAACACAAGACAAGGATTCACCAAGGCTACCTCATAAGAAGAGACCTCACAACATTTTGATGACTGGATCGAAAAGGAATCCATAGGTTAAGGTTGGAGTTATGTCAACGAATTGGATGAAATATCAGTTACTAATTCGTATTTTGGCTTAGTTATGTATAAAAAATGCATGAGTTATAACAACGAATTGGCTGAGTTATCAGTGACTAAAATTAATGTTTCGGTTGAGTTATGTATAATTATTGATGAGTTATGCTAACGAATTGGCTTAGTTATCAGTGACTAATTCATGTTGCTAACTTACTAGACGGGCATAGAGATTGTCGTCAGTATAGTGTCTCGAGATTAGCAAAAGTTATGTCTGATTATGTACAGATTCACACGCCTAGTAAAGGGAGCAATAATAATTGCACTTACACATGAGTTATATTTGCAATTAATACACCAATATAAATTATATTTACAACTGTCTAATTTGTGATTTCGATGAGAATGATAATCAATAGTCATAAGAATAACTAATTCGGCTGAGTTATGTATAAGAAATGCATGAGTTATGCCAACGAATTGGCTGAGTTATCAGTGACTATTAACTTTCAGTCGTCTCAGGTTACAGATTTCAAAGTCAATTGCAAAAATAACCTCTGCGTTGACCAGACGACTTCCAGGTAAGTTGTCTACAGCCAGACGACTTCCCAAGTAAGTCGTCTGACGAACAGATCTGGAAAAAAACTCGATGTCATACCTTAAATTGGTGAGATAAGTTCCTTAGCATACATAAGGCTTCTCCAAGCACACAGAATCACAAACGAAAGTAACCCACCCAGAATCGTTAGCTTCTATGACTCTATGAACCATAAAAAATTTAGAATCAAAATCTTGGGTTTTTTTAGCTCATTGTGGAGAGAAAGTGAGAGATATGTTGTGTTTAGTTCACAAGAATGGAAAAAGAAGAAGGGTAAATCGATTTTGGGAGCATTAAGAGCTCAAATTGGTTGTTCATGGTGGTTGTGGTATTGATGACAATGTCAATCTTGTAATTACTTGAAGATGATGAGGGTGAGAGAGTAAAAATGTCATTTTCGAAAAAAAAAAGAAAAAAAAAATTGATGGCATTTTCGTAAATTATATGAACTTGTGGGGTGAATAGGGCAAAACCAATTTTGAAAAAAAAAAAAGGTTAGTTTTGTGTTTGATTTAAGTTATAGGTCAATTCTGCAAAAAGGCACTTATAATTATGACCAAAAAGTGATGAATTACATTTCATATCCGCCATAGATTCTTGACTAAGAGAAGTTTGCATTGTTGCAAATCCCATAGATAGACTAACAGTATATTTATCTCAGCTAGTCGAAGAAACACAGCGGAACTGTTGAATCTGTCATCACCGGGAGAAACACCAAACGCATCTTCGAGTTGACTTTACGGGACAAAGATATATAATTGCGTCTAAGGTCTCGTAGGAAAACAGAAAATTTCGTGAAAGAGCGATATAGTTGAGCGTCTACAGCAATCGCCGATTACGTCTCCGGGAGCGAGAAACAGGCATCTCCGGGACGGTGACAAATTGGAAAAGTTATTGAATTTCACCAAATGGGTAAGAGGGGTTTTAGCAGGCCCAATTCCGGCCCATACTGACTAACTAATTGTATGAATTCGATTAAACGAGTCCATTAAGTTCATTAACAGAAGACAATACCAATCACAATAGAGTGGAACAAAAGTCCTACCTTCAAACCCAAAGTTTCTACAAGTCTTGCACTTTTCTGAAACTCTCAAACTCAAACGCAACAACAAGTCATTATTTGTATATAATTTAGATTATTTGGCAATTAATATTAATTGTCTCTAGATTTATTTTTTATTTTAAATCTTAACTAAAATAAATAAAATTAAAAATTATTAACCAAGCAAATTATAATAATTTTCTTAAGACTTCACAAATGATTGACATATAAGCAAAAGTCACTTAAGTAATTTTTCGTTTAATATATAGGAGAATATTTATTTTTATAATGTTTTATAAACTCATATAAATAATTTAAAATTAAGATAAAATAATTTTAGAAGCCATGAAAAATAATTTTATAAATGTTTTATTTTTTTTCATAAATGACTTATAAGACATATATGGACATTATAAGTCACTAATTATAATAATTATTTATATATGAATATAATTGTTTATATAAGAATATGAAATCATTATATTGATTTCTATAAATTGTGTTCTACTAATTATTTTATGTAGTGTATAAATATAACACTTTCTATAATTTTGAAAATTAGTTACCATAAATTTTTATTTATAATATCATTTAGACTACTTGGTAAGTGATAATTAATTAATTTTAGACTTATCTTTTATTTTAGCTCTAATTAAAATAATTTAAAATTGAATATCTCTCGACCAATCAAATTATAACAATTTTTCTTGAACTTTCTATATGATTGACATCTAAGCAAAAGTCACTTAAATGACTTCTCATTTAATATATAGGAGGATAATTAATGGTAGCTAATTTTCAAAAATATAGAAAGTGTAATAATGTTTGATAATTTCTTTTTATATTTATATACTACATAAAATAATTAATATAAAACAATTTGTAGAAATCGATAAATGATTTCATATTCATATAAAAATATATTCATAAATATAATAATTATTAATCTCTTATAATGTCCATATATGATTTATAAATAATAAGGCTTTGAAGATTGCAAGGATTATATTTAACGGAACATGTGAGAACTTTGATTTAAAAAATGTTTTGAATTAAGGTTAAATAATATAGTGAATAAGGTAATGTTATGATTGAAAAGAATTTTAAGATGGATTTTCCGTTAATTGATTGTATGTTTTGTATTATTATTTAGAGAGAGAAAAATAAATATTTGGCAAAACATATGTAAAAATTTAGGAAAATATTAGCAAAAAAATAATAGAAAACAAAATGAAACGAGAAAAATAAAAAGAAGTCGAAGAAGATGCATAATATGGGTTGGACAGAAAGAACACACAAACGAGATAGATAGTTTCTCTCAAAGAGAAAACACACACGGAATGGAGGTTTATTATACTTGTTCCGTCCACTGCATCCCAAATTCAATCTAGTCCGTTGATAAGCTATAATCTAACGGTTCAGGGTCCATCCACCATTGAATCCGGTGAGACCCAAACCGTTAGATTAGATTCAATCAATGGACTAGATTGAAAATAATGGGGGAAATAACCTTCTACAATTTTATTGGATGGTTTTTGGGTTGCGTTGGGTATAAACTCTTAGGTATTATAAAGGCTAAATCAATAAGTGAATGTATCTTTAACTTATTTATTTTAATTAATAATATATCTTTTGTTGAAAATTCTTATGTATTCTATATCTAAAGTCTGTCATTAATATTATCTGGGCCAAATGTGTTTAAATTTATTTTCAAAAATGTAACATAACTCAATACCATAAAGATTGTATTATACTCAATAAAAAAAATTACATGTTCGTTTTTTACGAATATTTATCCTAATGTTTAATATAAAATATCCAGAGCATAATTAAGCATGTATAGTTTCAGTCCTAATGCTTATTGAAGCCTATTATTAATAGATTAGATAAAACAAATTTGTATTGGTTCACATGTTATTAAATATTTAAATTATTTAAATGAATTATTCTTTATAATGTAAATTAAAAATATATAAAATTAAAACAAAATTAAAACTTTAACTTAAGAAAATAATATCACAATTAATGGCCAAGCCAAACCATTAGATTATTACTAGGCCTGAGACTTTTATCCGAGATCCGGATTCGATCCGAGATTCGATCCGGATCCGATCCGAAAATCCGGATATCCGGAGTCCGGATGGGCCGAATCTGGATCCGGGTAATAAAATGTTGGATCCGTCAAAGTCGGATCCGGATCCGGATATCTTGATTTTTTAGTCCGGATATCCGGATCCGTAAGTTTTATTAATAACTATTTTAGAAATAGTAATATCTATATATAAAAACTAACTTTTTAATATATTTTTATTTTTATAATAGTATACGTAAATTTTATTTAAATTTTGTAATATTATACATTGAAATATTTAAAAACATTATATATATATATTTTTTTTTAAATTATTTTTAATATTTTATATATATTAATATTATTTATTTATTTATTTTAAGGGTCCAAATCCGGATATCCGCCGGATATTACAATTTTTAGAAGGATATCCGCCACCCGGATCCGGATAAGGATAGTAAAATTATGGATCCGCCGGATAAGAATCCGGATCCGGATACCTTAAAGTTGTCCAGATACCCGATCCGTCTCAGGCCTAATTATTACATATGAAACATAAAACATTATAAACTAACACCATATACACATATATTATAACACAAATCAATTCTATACATGTAAAGAAAATATATTGTATATATTATATGCACATATATATAACACAAAATATAAACCACAAATTTGAAAATGGTATAATATAAAGAGTAATTGGTAAGAATGCACCCAAAAGCCCATATAATTTGCCATATATCCTTGTTGTTTTTAATAATTTTTATGACTATGATACCCTTAATTTTTTTTAATAATTTTTTTAATATAAAGAGTAATTTGCCATATATCTTTCTTCTGTTTTGTATATCTAATTTTGATAATTCATCACAATAATTTTATAATTAAACTTAAAAACTAAAATATGTTATACAAATGTATAATATCTATAAAACGCCTAGTTACCGCCTAGCGATTTTTAGAACATTGGCTGTTACAAATAGTTCTGAGGCTATTTGATAGATAACAAATTAATTGTTAATAGTTTCATTAACTGATATATGATTTGTTAGTCGATACATTTGTTTGATACATAGATTGTTAGATGATACTGAAATAATTAGCTGATATGTTAGTTGATATGTAGATTGTTACCTGCTATGTAAATATTTAGCTGATAAATCTAGAGTTACTTGTTTTCGATAAAGGATGAAGGTATTTTTGTCCGCACAGTGTCAAAAAATTACTACTTTTTGGATTATCCATAATTATGGACATTCAACTAATTTGGAACTTAATTGATTATATTCTACGCGTTCGCTCTAATATAAATTAAATAACTTTAAAGAAAATTTGGCAAAATAATATCCGCTCACAGCTGGTCCGCATCTAGTGTCTCCTAAATGGAAGACTATTCTCTCTTTCCCCAAGTATAACTCTCATTAAACTCTTCTTTCTTATACTTCTATTTAGCCAAAACTAAATAAATTCATCATTTGCGTACTGTTAAGTTTTATTTTCCTAACCCTTTTCTCAAAAGAAAAGTGTTATTTTCCTTGCTTATCATGTTTTCTCCTTCACCTGTATAAACCAGAACAGTGACATCAAACTTATCATTGTAAGTTTGCAACCATATCCTTGAAACGAAGCCGACGATACGAAGTTCGGTTTTGTACTGAAACTTATCGCCGATTCCACGAACCAATCCGATTCTCTCTGATCTCGCTGTTCACTTGTTTCCCCCATTTTCTCATAACTCATCTAGTGTTTTGAGGTCTATTTTAGTTGTAGCATCAAATGAATTCTCCACCACGCCTTGGCTCGTTTATCTCGACCCAACTATCTGAAAACTTCTTTTACAAGACGCATGACCTTAGAAACTTTTTCATGGTGATTGGAGTTTCTAAACGCTGCTTTTTGTATGGAACAAGTGTCTTTAAGATTAGGAGCCGCAACAACGTGATCATCATGTTTAAGTGTTTCAAAACGCTGCTTCTTGTTTGAAACAGATTTCCTTAGGTCCTTTGAGTGGTAGTTGGCGATTGATCTTGGCTTGTCATCGATGTGGTGGTTTGAAAGAAAAAGGGGAAGGATTTTCTATGATATCTCTCGTTTAATCTTAAGTTAGAATTCTGGTACAAGAAGAGAGTCAAAGCATGAGTATTAGGGGAACCATATATAGAAGAAATCTGATATCAGATTCAGGGTATAAAAAAAGCATCGTCCTCATGGATAACAACAAAGGTAAGGTTTTTTCGTTTAGATAGAATTTGAATTGTTTGAGGCTTAACCTGCCAAGTGCTAATTTGAAAGCAAATGAAAGCAGCTTAAGAATAGCTAAGTCTCATAATCTCATCTGATTCATCTCCTTCATTTTTTATTTTTTATTTTTTATTTTTTATTTGGTATAAAGAGTGAGTTTACAATGATGGTAGAGTGAGCTTTTCCTCTTTGGTGGAACATATTCCACAGATCTCAGACAATAACGACAGTACAAATACTCTATAGTGAGTTTTGGCAGGGCCGGGCCAGGCAGGGCCTGAATATAAGCCTACAGGGTCAAAAAAGATATATAATTTCATGGGGCCAATTATAAAAGGAAAATTATCTAGTTCTACTGGTACCAATGTTGATAGTGCTTAAACAGACCCTGGTTCAGTAATCCACTACTACATGTTTTTTATTTTCACTATTTTAAAATATATAGAGGGCCAAAATTGTTTTTTGCTTCTCGCCAATATTTATCAGTCCCGGCTATGGGTTCTGGTATGAAATTCATAATGAGCCAATACTACTTTTGTGGCTAAAGTGTAGTAATGATAGTTAAGACATCAAACAAACATATTATTCATGTTTGATTTCATAGGAAAAATATAACAATAGAGTAGTTGAGAAAGTCTTTTTTTTTTTTTTTAACAACTATAATAGTTGAGAAAGTTTTAAAGTTAATTCAAAGGACACATGTCATTGTTGTCGAGGACATTTGAATCTACTTTCAACATTGATGTGTCGAGATGCAATTGAAAAAAAGAATAGATACTCTTTAAGTTTAACCAACAACTCTTTAGGTGAATAACAATAACTGTCTCGACATCAAAATGAATCTGTTAGGCCCTGTTTGTTTCTCCATCTGACATCTCCACCCAACTACTCCATCTATCTGATTCATCCAGATGATCCATCTAGCTTTTATAGGACTGTTTGTTTGTCCATCCAAATAGTTCATCTGAATGGATCATCTGAATGGATCATCTGGATGAACTTATGTTTGTTTCTTTATTTTCATTTACATCTGGATGAATTTAAATTTAACCAATTACTAAAATACCCTTATTTAAATTTAATCATATATTTGATATTAATTTTAACTTTTATAGTTTCTAAAACGTATTTACACTGAAATTATTTTAAAAATAGCATTTTAACATTTATAAATTATTATTTCATATAAATTTATAAATTTTTATTTAAATTTTCATTTTGACATTCATAATATAAATTTATAAGTTTATAAGTTTCCAAATGTTTATAAATCTAAAAGATGAGAACCTACATAACAAAATGTGATATAAAGTTTCACAATATTTAAATATGAGAACCCATATAACAAAATGTGATATAAAGTTTCACAATATTTAAATATGAGAACCCATATAACAAAATGTGATATAAAGTTTCAAACAGTCTGCGAGAGGAATCCGTAGATTGCGAGAGGAATCCGTATAAAGTTTCAAACAGTCTGCGAGAGGAATCCGTAAAGTTTCAAACAAAATGTGATATAAAGTCTCAGAGAGAGAGAGAGAGAGAGACTGCGAGAGATACTTGAGAGAGAGAGAGAGCTGCAGCGAGAGAGAGGCGGAGAGAGAGATCCGGCGAGAGAGAGATCCGACGAGAGAGAGGCGGAGAGAGAGAGAGACAGGCAGGAGAGAGAGAGAGATCAACCTCCATTCATGGAGAGAGAGAGAGAGAGTGTGAGATGTGATGGTGGAAGGTTTCGTCGACGGCAGAGAGAGAGATACGAGAGTGAGGAATTAGGATGATTAGGTTTGTAATTTTAGAAGTTTATGAAGGGTAAAATCGACATTTTGACATTTTGACTAAACCATCTCAAGTCAGCTGGTTCAATTTGGTCCATCCAGCTGGTTTATGAAATTAAAGCTAAATTTTTGAAAGTCATCCAAATGGTCCATCTGAATGAGTTGTATTTTTAGTGTCTAAACAAACAACAATCACATCTCCATCCAGATGGATCATCTGGATGTTAAAACAAACAGGGCCTTATTATACTGAAGGTGATTTGAACAAGTTAGGTTGAAGTGTTAATCAACTCAAAATCGATGAATTTACATGGGAAAGGCTAATTGTCAATCATACGATTAAAAATGTTATAGTACCAAAATATAGTACTATTTGATCAATGGAACAAAAAAACATAATTTATTTTGTCAACATGTGCACAAAAATTGAATATATTTGCTGATATCAATCTACAAACTTGGTATACTATTTTGTTATAAACAAAATGTGTTGGTGTGTTTCCTAATTGATGAATCTGTTTGTTTTAAGTATTTATTTACTCATACTCATGAGAAACAAAATTACAAAACCTGATGTTGCTGACCGGGTGATTGTGGTCGAGTGGTAAAGAGACGGGACTGAGACGCCAACACGTTTCAGGTTCGATCCACCTGTTGCGCGAAACTAAGTCACTATTATCCTGGTCTCCCAACACGGATATGGACCTATGCTTTAGGGCCCATTTGAATACCCGGAGAGAGGGTATATCCGTGGGCTGCACCTCCCCTTGGGGATTAGTCTGGGCCTTTCCATGGGTCTTTCCATGGGTCTGGGATATCCCCAGGTTAACAAAAAAAAAAAAAAAAAAAAAAAAAAAAAAAAAAAAACCTGATGTTGCTGGAAATGCAATCTTATATTTGGCGGCTGAATTGAAACCACAAAACTGACGTGAGTATTGGGAACTGAAAAGACTTAATGATTATAAAAGCATAGATTAATTATTAAATAGTGCGCTGATGAAAGGCACACACACGTCTCTTCCCATTTAAAATTGGATATAAACAAATACTTCTTACCTTTCATAAAAAGTGTCATTTGAAGATTTTCGCACGTATTAAAATAATAATGACAATCCACTTTTGTTTTCGCTATTTACATCTATTTAACAAATAGTATTTGAGTTAGAAAATTTTAATTATAAAATTAACGTATTTTGCAATTAATATTAAAGTGAAAGTAAATATAAATTACATTGGAATTCTAAAACGACACTTTTTGTGCAACGATAAAAAATGTTAAAGTGACACTCTTTACAAAAAAAAAAAGAATAACATCTTATTATTTAACTGAGACGCGAAACGATGACCAAAGCTTAGCACTTGAAACAAACAAAGAGAATAAAGAGTGAGAGAACACATAGAAAAAGAAATAGTTTCTCAAATAGAAAACACAGAATGGAGGTTTTTCTTCTTGTTATGTCCACTATATCTTTGGTTTAATCTAGTATGTTGATAAACTTTAATCAATACTATGTTTCTTTCATTCTAACTACTTAACAATAGGGGAACTAAACTTCTACAATGTGCATTCAGATTCTTTCTTTTTGTTGAATATTGAGTAATTTTGATGTTTTCGATTTGCTTCTTTTGTAGAAGCATTCTTCTTTAAAGGTTCATGAGAAAATTATTACTGTTGAAGAGAGCGTAAGTTTCTCCCTCCAATTTGCATTCAGTCTGCTTTTACTGTTGAATCTTGATTCATTCTGATGTCTCTTTTGATTCTTTTTCACAGTTGCTATGTTCTTAAAAGATTCATGAGGAACCCCCCATCAAAATGGTGGAACCGATATCATTGCAAAGCTGCGCGGGCACTTCCTTTTTCTCTCTCAAGAATCATACTCCAACTTTTTTGTGCAAGCATGCTTTGATTCTGGACACTTTCCTTGGTGCCTTATCATTGCTGAAGAAATTGATGGAGAGATCATGTCGCTTGTCACTCACAGCTACGGCAATTAGGTTGTTCAACGATTGATCAAGAGGTTTAACCAAGCGGGGTATGATCTGCCACATGGTCTGCGTTCTATTCTCAACAACAACCGAGCATTTTTGAAAGGTGATACATGGGGAAAGCAGGTTCTTATCACCTATGACAAGACCCAAAAGTGATGGGAGGAAAATACATATGTCAGATATAGTATATACATATAGACAGATTACATACTGCAGTTTTCTACTTCAACTTGAAGTTCGTCCAACAACACTATCAGTAATTCTCTTACTCTTTCCATCAATCATTACATGTGGCATTTCAGATTTTGTTTTGAATGTTCTGATGTTCATCTAAGGTTCTGGAACTTAAGATACTGAATGTGACTTCTTGGAATATGTGAATTGGTTCGCTCAACTATTAACTTAATGTCTCTTTGCTAGCGTTTTGAACATGTTCGGTTCTGTAGATGAGAACTTGTTCAGTGCCTAACGATTTTATCTCTGTTGTGTTAATGTCAATGCCTAATTTTATATTTCTCTGTATCTTAAGTTCTGTTCTTTAGTATATAGTATTGCTTGACGTGTTTTTGATCATTTGATAAGCTAGTAGAGTTGCTTTTGATCATTTAACACTAACCTTCCTCTGCACCTGTTCATGTTCTGCACCTGTTCATGTTTTGTTTTCAAGTCATCGCCTATTGCTTCAGTTTTCATACTTGTTCTAACAAAAACATAAAAGCCACAACAGTGATGGGTGGAAAAAACATATAGCAGATAGTATATACAGATATACATAGGCCAAGAAGATTAAATACTGCAGTTTTGACTTCAACTTGAAGTATGTTCAAACAACACAATCGGTAACTCTCTTACTCTTTCCATCAATCATTTCATATTTTGATTGTTCTGATGTTCATCTACGGTTTTGGAACTTTGGTTAAGAAACCGAATGTGATTTTTCAGCATACGTGAATTGTTACGCTCAACTATTAGCTTAATGTCTCTTAACTAGCATTTTGGTCCCAAATCTCAATGCGTAAAGTTTAACTCTTTGTACCTGTTTTTTGAACCAGTTCTGTTCTGTTTTTTGAACCAGTTCTGTTCTGTAGTATATATGCTTTATGTATTGTAAGCCGTTCATTTGGTCCCATAACTCAATGCCTCTTGTTTAATTTCTCTGATCTGTCTGTAGTTTATAGTATTGCTTAATGTTTTATAGTCCATTCTGTTCTGTAGTATATATACTTTATGTTTTTTGAACCAGTTCTGTTCTGTAGTATATATACTTTGATCATTTGATAAAATAATATCGCTTTGAATCCTTTGTGTTAGATATCACAGATTTTTTGAACACTAACCATCCTTTGCACCTGTTCATGTTTTGTTTTCAGGTAATCGCTTAATGTGAAATCTATTGCGGGAGTGCTTCGGTTTTCCAGCTTGTTCTAACAAAAACAAACATAAAAGATAGAAACCTACACATACTTGTTGTTGATCTGTTGTTTCGCAACTCTCATACTTTTGTCTTTTCGCAACTCTCGAAACAGGGCAAGCTCGACTTTGTTGATCCAATCTTTTCCCTCATAGTTCGAAATGGATTTTGATTGATTTTTCTCTTTTCACTAAATTGCTTACCATCTTTAGTGACAATTCTCATAATAAGAGTTTTTTTTTTCTGGCAAAAAATTATAATCATTATAAGAGTTGATAACGCAAACCAAAGAATCTGAAAAACTTTCAGCATATAAGAGCAAGATTAACGGGGATGTGGGTTTTTAGGGGAAAATGTGGTGTGGGCCCCACCAAAAAGGGGAGACCGTTGTCTTCTGTCGTGAAATAAGAGACGTTTTTTGCTCTGTTTCGCGGGCTCCACTGACACGTGACGGCCCGCGATTGGTTCATTTTTAATTTTTTTTTTAAATTAGGAAAAAGAAAACAAAAAGAAAAAATAGGAAACCCAAGTTGGATATTTGCGTTGAGGGTGCTCTAACGTAGCAGTAGAACAGAACATGCACGCGATGGGACATTCTTTATATACTAAATCACAAGTCACCTAGCTAATCAAAATTTGACATTTGGCATAGGTTTTACAAAATCCAAAATCAAAATACCACGTTCAAAAATCTAAAATAACTGCAAAGAAGTTCCCTGTTTTTTAAGAAATTATCACCATCACACGTTCAAAATAAACTATGTAACTTCCCATCATGTTGACGGTCTCATCTCCTATATAACTTCAGATCAACTATTTTTCTCTATTTCCTGTGTCTTTTTCTTTGTCATTTTTTTATTTGGGTGTTGCAAAGCAGATCGATAAAAGTTTATGATTATTCAATTCAGATTCATCTTATCTTTTCTATGATTCTTTCTGCATAATTTAAAGTGAAGATATTATGAGAATATATTTCTGTTTTGTAGCTTAAATGATCACAGGAAGGAAAAAAACTCCATTGTCACAAATTTGGTGTTATTATCGTAGACCAGAAATTATTTTCAAAGTGAAAAGATATTCTTCTGGATAAAAAAGGTATACATATTTCTATTTTAAGCTATTATTTCTAAAAATCTCTTTCAAAAGATGAAGTTCAGTTTTGTAGACATTTCTTATATGGCTTAAGTTTCTGTCAAACTGAAAATGATGAAACTCAAAAGAAAGCTTAAAGAATGTGTGTGTGAGTAACTCTCACATGTGATTATGTGAAACTCTATGAGCAGGCTCTAATTTATTTTCTAAGTATTCATGTAAACATTGTTTTACCGTTTGTTTGATTTACTAATCTGCTAGTGATATTTTGTGCAGATATTTATTTCATATATGAAAATTCGTATACAGGTAAGTACTATTTAAGAGATTTAATCGCATTTTACCTACATTTAAAAATGAAACACTTTCTATAAAGTCTATTTAATGCATTACACTGAACAACTAATCTTACTCCACGATATCCAATTTAATTTCCAGATTAAAAGTATTTTTTATTCTTCTTTATTTCTTGATAAAAAATATTAATACCAACCTTTTCGTGGATAATAGACTTTTTAATACTAATAAAGTTATTATGTATACATATACTTTCTACAATAATGTTTATTTGCTAGCGTTAAACTAAATATATGACGAATCATTGATTGTCTTTTGGTAAAAGGATTTTTTTTTATGGGCTTTTTGCAGAATTGACCTATAACTTAAAGTCAAACACAAAACTAACCTCTTTTTTTTTTGAAAATTGGTTTTGCCCTATTCACCCCACAAGTTCATATAATTTACGAAAATGCCATCAATTTTTTTTTTCTTTTTTTTTCGAAAATGACATTTTTACTCTCTCACCCTCATCATCTTCAAGTAATTACAAGATTGCCATTTTCATCAATACCACAACCACCATGAACAACCAATTTGAAGCTCTTAATGCTCCCAAAATCGATTTACCCTTCTTCTTTTTCCATTCTTGTGAACTAAACACAACATATCTCTCACTTTCTCTCCACAATGAGCTAAAAAAACCCAAGATTTTGATTCTAAATTTTTTATGGTTCATAGAGTCATAGAAGCTAACGATTCTGTGTGGTTTACTTTCGTTTGTGATTCTGTGTGCTTGGAGAAGCCTTATGTATGCTAAG
>NC_027756.1:43167362-43174561 GCF_000695525.1 Brassica oleracea var. oleracea | reverse complement strand
CTCAGACGATTTACTGGGGCTATATTCGTAAAAATGACTTCTATTTTTTTGTTTGGTCACAAGGGGTTGAGCTGTAATTTCACTAGGCTTTTAGGTTAGTTTTGCATTTGATTCAAGTTTGGGTATAGGTTTGGGATTAAAATCAAGTTGTGGGTTAGTTTTGGCAAAAACCCCTTTTTTTATTGGGCTTTTTTATCTTTATATTGTGTTTTAGCTATCAATAACAACCTTGCTAATATATGAATATAGGGGCTTTATCTTATTGCAATTTTATGCTCATATAATTTGAAAGATAATGATATTGACCCAGCGTAGCATGGATGGTAAAACTAGCAGCTAATAAAGCGAGTCCTTGCTACCACGAAACCCACGCAAGAGATGGAAAATGGGCATTGGCTTATTCACCAACCCCCAAAACAGATCCATCATATTCCTCTCATGTATCCCTCTCAGTGCCTTCCTCCTCACGGAACTCCTGTATTCAATCCTTGCCACTCCCAGCTCCCTTTTAGCCTCCACGTACGCAACTTAAACTCACCGTCTACGTGGAGGATGTTGGTATACATGATAACTCCTAGAGAACTAGTGGTGAATTTACAAGATTGTTGCCTGTAACAGTCACCACCACAAAACACTGTTTCTCGTACAAGACTCCTTGTGAACTTGTGGTGAATTTCCACGATCATTATTATTGGGCTTGAAGATGAGGCCATGTAATAAATGTTTCATTCAGCTATATGATTTATCCGAGCCTCCCCAAAGCTAACTCTGAACCTCAAAACAGTTTTTTATTCCCCTCCTACAAACAAAGTTGGTTATCAAAAGTATTACCGGTTCACGCCTTTTTGGCGGTTATTGGTGGTTGAATATCCGATTTCATCGATTAATGGTCAAATCCGATCCGATCACCGGTTTGAAAATTTCAGTGGTTTAATTTAGCAATTATCTCGAAAAACCTCCCTAAAACCCTCCCATCGCTTTTCTCCGGAGCAGTGTGTGATTCGTATTTTCTTCTTCTTTTTCAATGGCAGCTTCCCTTCTTCTGAATCGTGTTTCACGCTCAATTTCTCTCCGTAGGGGTAGAGGAGCTCTGGGTTTTAATTCCCCTTATCCACAAATTCACGGCGGAACACCCTTCTTTCGAGGTACCCTTTTTGAACATTTTCCATCAATCACCGTCTCCAGTTATATATGTTAAAGCTAGGGTTCAAGTTAGGTTGTTGAGCAGAATAGCTATGGTTTCGAACTTTGATTACTGCTTCAATTTTTTAGTTGGGAACAAATTGTTCCATCTTTATGTCCTATACATCATGTCTTTTAAATTCTCTGTTAGATATGTGATCCTTGAGTGATTCTGTAACAATCCATTTTCCGGCCCATCCGATTCAAGCCCTTCGAGGCCCAAGTCTTTTCCCGAAGACTACTACTATCTATAAATACCAGCCTATCAACTTATTACTTTGTCTTTTCGAAACATCAAAGAAGAAAAGAAAGAAAGAGTTAAGGAAAAGAAGTAGATAACCTTTGCTGGAACTGAACCATCGTCGGAGACCATCAGAGCAACTTCTGTACCCCGAAGTCGCGTCGAGCTCGCACCACCATTCGCAACCCCCCCAAGGTAACCCGGACACCGCCATGCATTTGAGTTAAGTTTCGGTCGTTTCAGTAAATCGACGATATCTCCCTCACCGTTAGCAATTTCACTGTGATTTCCACCTTCTTTCCCAATATTTCACAGTTATTTATATTCAAATATGCACTAGGTCAACAAATGTGATTATTAGACCCTCATATCCAATTCATAACTAACAATTCTAGGTTCACAAAATCGGCTAAGGATACTATCTGAAATGAGAAAAAGGTCAAGTATTTGAAACGAAGATGCAACAAACTGTTAGAATGTAACTTTTTCAAAGGGGAAACTGAAGAAGGTCATAATAACCTTACCTCTCAGGGGTATTTGATTAAGCATACATTTATCCTATGTAATAGAGTTGGCACTTTGCACCATGAACATATCGGTCTCTTGCTGTCCTATTATGCAGATGGCAACCAATTCTACAAGAAAACAACTTAATGAATATTTTGAACAAAATAACCACTTTATATCAGTATCACTTATTATCCATAAAAGTGTTTCCTTTTTTAGTGGTATGTCTGTGAATGTCACAATCAAATAGAAAACAGTCAAGAGATTAGCACTAAATTTTTAAGGAACAAATATTATAAGCAGAATACAACCTTCTCATTCTATAAACAATAAATACAAGTTGACTTGGAAATTAATAAATGTGAAAGATGAATACAAATCTATTCATAATTAGAATAACATAAGAGAATTGCTTACTTCAGTTTTCCAAACCAATTTTATTTGTGCATTGTCACTAAGAAAAATTCTAGAGATTAACTCTGGATTCAAGGAATAAAACCATAACCACAGAATATAAAACATCATAGGAGATATGACAGCAAATTTTTCGATATGGGGCAATTTAATTATAGAAAAAGTGACGAATTCTGCAAATCCCATAGATGGAGACTCGAGTAGTATATTATCTCAGCTAGTCGAAGAAAGTGTTGAATCTGTAGTCACCGGGAGAAACACCAACGCATCTTCGAGTGGACATTACGAGGGTGACGGCAATAGAAAAATGTATGGAATTGCCCCTAAGGGTTCGTAGGAAAACATAAGATGGGTTTATTACGACCGACTTTGGCCCATACTGACTAACTAATTATATGAAATGGATTAAACGTGTCATTAACAGAAGAGAACTCTTAACAGAAAGCAAAACAAATATCAATTCAGTAGACGGTGAAACAAAGCCCTACCTTCAAACCCAAGGTTTTTACATATTCCAAGTTAATTTTGAACAAGTTCTGTATCCTCACTATCTTCATGTTACTATCAGTGCCCATCTTGGTTATTTCATCGTTAGTATTTTACTGTTCTGATTTTCTCGGTAGACTTTAAGAGCATGTTTATCCGGGGTCTTTAATGAGGTTCTTAGTGCGTGGGTCCCCACAAAACACTTAAGGATCGGCTACAAAAACTACTAATTAAGAACCGATTTTAGTGAGTTTCTTACACTGTTCGCGGGCCCCACTGACTCGTGGCGGCCCACAATAAGTTTGTTTTTTAATTATTAGTTTTTAGATAAAAAAAAATCTAAGTTTCTTAGGGATAAATATAGTCTAAAGTGTGTTAACCAAGCATAAACCTTTATAGTTTTATGTGCCGTTAATTATGTTGTGTAGGTGCGGACAGAAATTAATCCGTCTGTTGTCTAGTTCTTAACATATGATCAAGCAATCAAAACTATCAATATCTTTAATAAATCTCACAACCATCATTATCCTTATTTTGTCTATCTTCAATCAGACAAAACAAAAGAAGAAAAAGAAAAGCTTAAAATATCTTTGTATAGGAAAAAAGAAACAAGATCGGAAATGAGATGCATACTGTTTACATGGAATGCATACTGTTTACATGGAATGGTTTAGTTCTTAACATATGGTTTTTTTTTTTTGAATGAATGTTAAATTTATTCAAAAAACCCTTCTTACATGGAATGCATATTGTTTACTTCAAAGAAAAATATACTACTAAGTCATAGCTACTCAGTACTAATAAATTAAATTCTAGTACTAAACCAATAGTCACCAGATTCATATGGGCTACTGAGGAGTAAGCAATGATCTTCTTTAGATCGATCTGTCTTGAAGTGGTCAATGAAGTATATATTATAGCAATCGCGCTTAAAGTATAAATGAAAGGATTAGAACAAAGTGTCGCATCTCAGACCATTTGTAAAATCTGTTATTTGGCTAAACAAAAACACTTACCTTTTCAATCTCATAATAACATTTGTGATGAACCTTTTGATCTGATTCACATTGACATTTTGGGCCCTTTTCCAGTTGAAACCATAGAACAGAAGGTTTTCGATATTTTTGAACCATAGTGGATGATCATTCAAGGGCTACTTGGGCAGGAAATGTCATACAACAATTATCTTGATGTTGACTCTGCGTGGAACTGTGTATCCGATTCTGAAAACCCGAGATGTGCAGTCATGAAGCACACAAATCCTGGTGAGGTCTACTGGCTAGCTGTAATAGCTGATCCAGGTAGCACCTTTGGTAGTATTGAAGCCGCCAATGTCAAAGCAGACAAGGTAATTAATATGGTGTTGTTCCATAGTGTATTAAGTCTATTAATTGGTTGGAGCTGCTTATGATTGATGAACATGTATCTACAACGATTTATTCTCTTATTCAGTTCCAGTTCATCTCACTAATAAAATTGAACACATGCTACACTAATTCAGGGATTCTTCGCAACAAAAAGAAAAGACATCTATTGTGTTGCTGATCACAAGCTGACCATCTGTTTCACTCACAATATTGTCCTCTCGGAGATTCAATACAACCCGGTTGTGATTGAGAGAGACATGTTCAGGTTCCTCTCATTCCAAGATTTTGAGAGGTGATTTGCATGGTGAGCTGGCTTTCCTGTGTTAGCATACAACTAATTTCTTTAACATGTGTTGCAGATATCATCGCCGCATGAAGGTCATCAATGGACCGTCTCTCAGCAAACGCTGGGTCTTGGACAGAGGCAGCACTCCCACCTACAGCCAAAGGAGTTGACATATACGATTACATATTAGCACCAGCCATAACATGTATATGTCATTAACTGTCTCACAATTATAATTGGCATAATTTCAGGGGACCTCTGATTAACGTCTACCTTTGGGACCAGGCTACTGATGAGTTCTACAACAAGTTCAACAACCCTCTCGCCACTCCCACTCCCGCTGTTGTATTAGTAACATCAGTTAACACTAAACTTATTGGAGGTAAGACGTTTCCATGTGTTTTAGTCAAGTACATCTTGATTAATCAATCATGAACCAGTTCTAGAACATCTTGATTAATTTGCATTCTATTTATCAACCACAGTCTGAAGTCTTTTCAATTGTCCAATTTTGTTTAACTACGTCCAAAGCATATATACTTATATAGATAAGGTTAACATAAAGCTCTCAGTTTTGATTCCGTTAGTATTTATCAAACACAGTTGAAGTCCTTTGTTGTCGTGTTTTGATTTTATTGGAATAGATGGTGATTTGATAGTTTTTATGGAGTTGAAATATACATTACAAAACTCTCACCTTACACTTTCGCTTAGCATGTTGTTCACGTGTGCTTTATCTTTGTAACAGTTACCATGCTGAGATATCTGTCTACGACAATGGCGAGAATGCAACTTTTGTGCACCTTGGCGATACTGGTACTGAGCTAACACGGAGGCATGCATCGGAGCTTATTGACAACTACTTTGAGGTTACTCATACTCATCTTATATTTCACCTCCCAGACAATCTAAACTGACTTAATCATGTTTGATATGGAGACATGGGTGCTAACCAAGAGATGCCAACTCAACAATGTCTGGTGGAAGTCTCCAGCTACAACTTTACAATTAAGATACAGACCATAGCTGTGACAAAGGTTGTTTGTCCTGTAGTTCTGCCACCATTTGTAGTAACAGAAAACTAACCTAACGCAATCGATGAAACATCACATTCTCCTAGAGTAATTCAATTCTGCCATAGATGGAACCTGCAGCTCAGGGTCTTCAGCTGTGCCAAGTGAATCTATCTAGGAGAGTGACGTGCATGAGAAAGCTAAGCGCACAAGACGTAACTGAACCAGCCACAATCCAACAATCCAATCCGTGCTGCTTGATAGCACCATAATCAATCTCTATCTAAGCTGTTTGTTATTTTCTAAGATTTCTCTTTGTTTTTTAAAAAACGCTTTCGTAGGATTTCCTTTTGGTGTTGCTAAAAAAGGCTTTCCCTTTGGTTTTTGCCCCAACAACTTTTTTTTTTTTTGAACAATTGCCCCAACAACTTTTCGCTTCGTATTTGTAAATAGAGATGCTTAAATTAATATCACAATTCCTTCTTCATATTAGCATAATTGGTTGTGTGATGATTAACAAGACAAAGCCCTACATCACTTCAATGGTAGTCGAAATTGGTTAGATTAAAAAATTTAGTTCAAAATGCAAAATATAATTGGAATTACTGTCAACCTAAACTCCACCTTCAAAATTAAATATTCTTACTGACCATTCCATTCGAATTACGATTATGCATCCAACTTCGAAATGGGTTCTCCATCGGACCACATACATTACGAGAGCCAAATAATCATAATGATTAGCTACCATTACAAGTACAAATGATGTCAGAAACACAAATAAGTGAAACAAAAACCGAGATAGAAGTACATTACTGTGAATTCTTTTAACGTATCTATGTCCATCGCTACAATAAACATCAAAGGAAAATCGAATACAAAAAACAGTTGTACACCACACCAAATAAAAGTATGCAAATTCAACAACAAAGAAAAAAGAACAATTAGAAATTCATATTCAAAATTTAAAGTTTTGCAATCTTAAGTAATACACATTTATATGGACTAGAAAATTTTAAAAATATTTTATAATAACACAAAATAAAAAGAAAAAAATTAGAAATTCATATCAATACTATTAAAATAGAAGCACAACTTTGGACCCAACTTGAACCTAGGTAATTGTTTTTTAAAACAATACAATATATAATTACACTTAAACTATATTATAATCTATACTATTATTTATGAAGTGATTTACCTTATTTGTTATGATTTCCATGATTTTAGGTAATTTTGTTTATTTGTCATGTTTTAATTAGGTTTAAGTTGAGTCATTAATTTATTAATAGTTTTTAGCTGAGTCCATAATTTATTAATTTAAATAATATAACTATAAAATATGTAATTAGATATATAATTATTTTGATTTTGCTTATTTGTCATGCTTTCCATGATTTTAGTCAATTTTGCTTATTTGTCATGTTTTTATTAGGTTTTAGCTTAGTCATTGATTTATTAATATTTTTTTTACTTGAATCACTAATTTATTAATTTTAAAAAATATCCGTAATGAATTTTATATATAATTAAAAACGAATTTTGATTTAATAATATTTAAATCTATATGTTATATTAAAATTCTTATTTTCTTATTTGTCATATTTATTAATTTTCACAAAACCCGTAATGAATTTTATATATACTAAAACACACATTTTATTTTAAGAATATTAAATTTATATGTTATATTAAATAATTAA
>NC_027756.1:43163213-43163876 GCF_000695525.1 Brassica oleracea var. oleracea | reverse complement strand
TCTCCCCTGCACTCAATCCAAATAATCCGCAGAGATCTGTGAAAGATACCTCAAAGTATTCTTTCTGCACTACGAATGCCAGAAAACCTTCCTGATGGCTATCATCGGGATGGCTGACGTATGCGGATGCTATGAACTGGCGTACCAACTTCGGATAATTGGCGTTCCAACTCCGGATAAGTGGGTTCGTTGAGGTTGCATAGTTGGCCTAGACCCATGTTCTGGAACAGCCCTTCAATGTCTGATTTGATTCCCAATATTGTCATCGTCTCAGGACATGCTAGTTGTGTAGCCGGAACGGCTACCTTCTTCATGTTGTTATAGTGGGTGGTATCAGACTTATCCCACTTCTTTGGCATTCGGTTCTCTCGCTGAGACGAACCCTCTTCTTGTGTGTTCTTCTTTGCTGATGTTTTCGTGCGCTTCATTCTCTACAAAATAGAATCTTTGAAACAAGTGAGTATGCAGTATATGTTTTTCAAAGCAGCGCAATACTAACACGAGTTCAGTAAACACTAGCGACTCAGCTAAGGAACATCAATCCATAATCGAGTTGTGACCCAGGTTCATCATTCCAATATGTATTTCAACAACGATTTGCTCTCAACATGGTTATAATCAATTAAGAACTCAAAGCAACATGAAAATGAAAGGCGAAATCGA
>NC_027756.1:43154662-43161630 GCF_000695525.1 Brassica oleracea var. oleracea | reverse complement strand
TTAAAATAAGATTTAAAATATTTAAAACTAGATTTAGATAACAAAAAAATACAAAAAAAATTAACAAATAAAACTTTTAAAAAGTTACATGAAGACATAACTATTACACAAATTTAAATATTACAACAACATTCAAAATTTCTAAATATTGTCCAATTTTGTTTATATAACTGAAGATGGTTGTTGTTGTTGTTGCTGATGATGTCTTTTGGTACAATTCTTTTTTGTTTATATTGAATATATTCACGAGTATTAATATCATCGATAAAAGTTAGTCTTTTAGCAATATTTTATGCTTCTCTTTTACGTTCTTGTTCTTATCTAATGTATTTATAATTATTAATATCACCCGATTTTAACAATTTTTATCTCTAATCTACAAATTAAAAATGAGGATAGCCATTTTTCTTCAAAATGCACTAGTAGATCATATATGCATTACGAAAATCACTTTATGGAATAATATGGTATTTTGATTGAAGTTTAATATTAATTAAGTTATTTTGTTTAAAATTTTATATTTTAATATTATATTTTATTAATTAATATTGTTGTAATATGTTTATATATGTGCTAGTTATTTACAAAAGTTTTATGAATTCAAATTAGTTATGATAAATATAAGGACCATATTATAAAATACAAAAAGTTTTAAAATTAAGTTTGAAGTTTTGGTTTTGGAGAAGAACACTTTTAAACTTCAAATATAGAGTTTTAGAAACTTCAAAATAGAGTTTCTTTTCGAAGATGCCTAAGTGTTATGTATATTTGGTTCTACATATGGCGACAGCATATGCAATAAATCAAAGTTATTTTCTAGTATTTTTAAAAGCCAACCGTATGAACATCTACAAATATTTTTCCAAATGAATTAATCATTTCAACAATAGACATATATACAACCTTCTATCAAATATATTATGATAAATAATTTAGAAAATTAGAATTCCGAACTCAATTTTTCTTATTCTATGCAAAGAAAAATCATTGCAGTAGATGATGAGTATATTATTTATTTTAATTATAAATATTATAATACGTACAGATTTCATTAAAACCATATATGTAAGGAGTTGATGTAACCAATTTCAACCATTTAGTTTATTTGTTATATGATAAAAAAAGTAATAATATAAAACATATGTAAAATATAACATGAGTTTATTTATGCACATAATATTCACGTATAGAAATATTTTAGTTTAGATTTATAGTCATATACAATTCTTAAATATCATTGTAATTTAGTGCATTTCCAAAATTTATGCCTTAGATACTGCATATTAAACATATTAGCGCAATAATATATCTGTGATTTTTGTTAAATATGTTAACTCTACGATAACATCATTATTCTATATTACTTTCAAATGGAATACACATCTAAATTAACTAATTTGACACTATTATTGATTAATAATCGCAGAATCTAAATTTCCTATTTTTAATTATACAATCAATTTTATAACGTAGGCATCAATAGTGTACTTATGGCTTCACCCTATAAATAGACTCAAATGCAGTAATACAATTACAACCATTATTCTTCCCTAGCAAAAACACTTCCTACGGTTATTAATTAGCTTTTAATTTCCGCTGACATCTTTTAACGCAATCTATACTATTACGAATTGATTTAGCTTATTTGTCATGATTTTTTAGGTAATTTTGATTATTTGTCATATTTTAATTAGGTTTAAACTGAGTCATTAATTTATTAATAGTTTTTAGTTGACTCCATAATTTATTAATTTAAATAATATAACTACAAAATATGTAATTAGATATATAATTATTTTGATTTTGTTTATTTGTCATGTTTTCCATAATTTTAGTCAATTTTGCTTATTTGTCATGTTTTTATTAGGGTTTAGCTTAGTCATTGATTTATTAATAATTTTTAACTGAATCACTAATTTATTAATTTAAAAAAATATCCGTAATGAATTTGTATATAATTAGAAACGAATTTTTATTTAATAATATTTAAATATATATGTTATATTAAAATTCTTATTTTCTTATTAGGTTTTAAGCTTTTATATAGGTCATTGATTTATTATTAGTTTTTAACTGAGTATTTATTAATTTTCACAAAATCCGTAATGAATTCTATATATAATAAGTCATGAATTTTATTATAATAATATTAAATTTATATGTTATATTAAATAATTAATTATAAACTAAGATAATAAAATTGTGAAAATATATTTAAAAACTAAGAGAATTTTTATATATATTGTATTGCTATCTGAAAACAATATTTTTTTATTATAAAGTTAAAAAACTAAGATATAAAATAGTTTATAATTAAATATTAGTCAAACAAAAATATTTATATAAAGATATTTTCTAAACTATTTCTAATATATGAGTGTTTTAAAAAATTTAACACAATAATAAGTACATAGTTTGATGAACGTTTTTTTGACATATATAAATAATTTGATGTTTCATTTAACTATTTAAAATCATAAATAATAACTTAACTTTTGGTTGAGTTCAAAACAAATTTTCATGCTTTTACTTTAAACCAGTTTAAGTTTAATCCGTGAAACACTATAGCTTCAGCAGGTGACCACTAGAATAATGAAAAAAATAAAAAATAAAATTTCATTTGAGAAATTGAAAAACAAAAAAAATCATTCCTCCACGGGAAATTTAGAAGAAAAAAGTGGGATCTATCTTTCAATAATTTGACTAAAATTTTAACATAAATGGTATAAATTTTGAGGAACAAAGAATTCACCATAATTTGTTTCCCTTCAACATGTTCACCAATTAGAATATAATGCTGATTTTTGGATTAATAAGACATAAAATAATTATTCGTAAGATGATTATGTCCGCATGTGCGGGCAAAACACCTAGTTAACTATTAACCAGGGCCGAGCCCGAAAATTTTCGGTCCACAAGCAAAAAAAACTTTTTTGGCCCTTCATAATTAAAAAAACAAAGAAAATGGTTACAGTTGTAGATTTAAGAATCGAACTCAGGACCTCCACTATGCATCCCGAGGTCCATACCATTAGAGCTATGAAATTTTTTTGTTGTAATTGGCCCCCTAAATATATAAATCTTGTTTGGCCCCAAAGCACAGGCTTTATCTGCCTCTATTCAGGCACGGCCCTGCTATTAACCACTAAGTATATAGACTAAATTGTTCAAATTTTAAAATCGTCCTAACTAACATCAAATTATATTTTTCGAAATGAAGAAAAATCAATTACAGAATGTTTCACAGAAACATTACCATCTCGACCAAACTTACATCAAATTCGTCTATTTCGAAATAAAGGAAAGTTGATAGCATATAGAGAAACAAAATGTTTCTGAGAAACATTACATCCTGAAGAACAAGTTGTTCTATATATGTTATTCTTCTTTCCAGTATTGATACTTCGGTCAAATGTACAACGAGTTGTTGTTCTTGAACCTGCGAAGTTTAATATATTTGGTTATATCAAACTTTGAGTTATAAGATTCTATGTACCTGTTTATGAAATGAGTTTTCTTTTAATGTAATCAAACAATCTTTCATTGAAACATTACATCCTATATAACATGTTGCGAGTCGTTCAATCCAAGTATTACAACTTTCCGAAATCTGATTCAAATTTAACGCTTCAGAGAGTAAGCATGAATCACAGAAGTCGTTAACTTTTCAATCTATATCACATCAACAACAACACGTGGTAAGTTTATTTCCGCCATATTTTTGATTTAATAAAGCTCAATTCAATCAAGTTTTAGAGCTGATAACTTTATGTTCTTTACAAACTAAAACCAGTCAAGAAATATGTAAGTATGAGTTATTCTTGGGTTCACCCCTAGGACCAACCAATAGGATTTCATTATTTCAAATTCGATATCTTTTAAAAAATGAAACAAAATATTAGCAAGTTATATTATATTTTTAAAATAAAAAAAAATAAAAAAATAGTAGTTACAGAAAAAAAAATTAAATTTATTTTTTTTAACATCGTCAGCAAAATACTAAACCCTAAATCCTAATCCCTAAACTCCAAACTCTAAATCCTAAACCCTAAACCTTTGGGTAAACCCTAAACCCTTGGATAAACTCTAAACCCTTGGGTAAACCCTAAACCATTGGATAAATCCTAAACTCTAAATAAAAACACTAAACCCTAAAACTCTAAACCCTAAATCCTAAACCCTAAACCCTTGAGTGTTTTGATGTTTAGTGATTTTGATTTAGAGTTTAAGATTTATCCTAGAGTTTAGGGTTGACCCAAAGGTTTAGGGTTTAGGAATTAGGATTTAGGGTTTAATGTTTTGCTGACGACGTTAAATTTTTTTTTTTTGTAATTAGTACTATTTTTTATTTATTTCTTCTTACCTTTTAATTTTAAAAAGATAATATTAATTTGACAATATTTTGTTTTCTTTTTTAAAAGATATCGAATATGAAATAACACAATCCTATTGGTCGGTGAACCTAGAAGTTCATCCTAAGGGGTGAACCCAAGAATAAGTCAAAATACAATTGTACGAAATCCTAGTAAATATAGGACTTAACAAATATGAGATTTCAAAAATCATAACAACTTGAACAAGTAAATATCATTATGATTATGTTGTTGTTAAATCTTAACATAAATATAACTAACTTGAAGGCTAAGTTGCACTTAGTAACAAAATCATATTTGAGAATATTTTTAGGAAAAATTATCAAATATGATTCACAACTTGATTTCAAATGCAAAAGTAAACTCAAACTTGAATCAAATGCACAACTAACCTAAAAGACTATTGAAATTACAACCAGCCCCCTGTGAACAAACAAAAAAACCGAATTTTTTTTACGTTTCTAACCCCCGTAAGTCGTCTGTCCAGACGACTTACTGGAAGGTCGTCTGGACTAGTTCTACTTAAAAATAATTTAAAATTTTTGTAAAAAATATTTTGATAAGTGAAAAATTGAAATCATATAATTAATATATATTTTAAGAGATATAAATTAAGATATAACAAAAGTTAATTGTTTTCAACATAGATGAGTAAAAGTAGTGAGTCATGATATTCTTTGGTTTAGGTTTTGCCAACATATGTTGTAGTATTGTATGTGTTCTTAGGGTTAGATTTTGGAATGCATAAATATTTTTTTGAAAACTTTAAAATTTACCTAAGTGTGTTTATTTCTGTGTATAGTAAACACTATTTAAGTATAACTACGGCTTTATAACGTGGTTAGTTAGTTAATTTAGTCAATTTAGTTTAGGGGTTAAATTTAGGTATTCACTGTTTCGCGAAATTCAGAAAACCCTAACGCCGTTTCTCTCCGCCGTTATCCGGTTATCTCTCCGCCGGTTATCTATCCGCCGTTATCACCGTCGTTCTCTCCACCGTTCTGCCACTTCCTTTCTCTCCACCGTTCTGCCGATTCCTTTCTCTCCACCGTTCTGCCGATTCCTTTCTCTCCGCCGTTACCACCCCCGGTTATCTCTCCACCGACGGTAAGTTATATCTCTTACTGTCGAGTGATTGATTGAGGAAAATATGAACATAAAACATTGTCCCTATCAATTTATACACTCGTTCTTTTTTCACGTCTATTTTTGCAGATATATAACCGTTATGTCGAAGGCGACTATATCTTCTCCGAATTTTCAGATCTGCTTTAAAATGTTCTACTGGAAGTCTTGGAAGACTTATAATTAAGTCGTCTGCAAGGTCTTCCAGTTGGAAGTCTTGGAAGACTTATAATTAAGTCGTCTGCAAAGTCTTTCACCAGACGACTTAATTATTATTCTTTCTGCTGGAAAACTTGCCAGACGACTTAATTATAAGTCTTTGATTGTTTTAAGATGGTTGTCTTTGATTGTTTTGCAGGAAAAAAATGGATATACCAGAACTCCCCCGTAGGATACATACATTAAGGGAAGAGCCCCCCCGCAGTGCATAGCATTTCATATCATACTTGTTGGACGTTGCATACTGCTTTAAAGAAAGCTCTTCATGATGACGAATATGAAGAGCTGAAGGAGTCGAAGTTGGGAGTTTTCATCAAGTTCCAAGAGCTGGGATTTGAATGCTCGGTTTCCAGCTGGACATAAAGAAGAAGTATGAGCTGTGGAGTCTCGTTGGTCCAGAACCTCTGAAGTTTTCACTGTTATAGTTTGAAAACCTCACTGGTCTAAACTACGAGTACATCGAGGACCTTGAGAGACCTCACTGTGTTGTTACAAAGGAGTTGACTTCTTTCTGGGGGATGTTTGGAGTTCATGTTGAAGCTGGGCCATCTACTCAGGAGATAATAACAGCATTTGAGAACCTCACTGGTCTAAACTGCGAGTACATCGAGGACCTTGGGAGACCTCACTGTGTTGTTACAAAGGAGTTGACTTCTTTCTGGGGGATGTTTGGAGTTCATGTTGAAGCTGGGCCATCTACTCAGGAGATAATAACAGCATTTGAGAGATGCGAAGGGTGGTATCGGGATGATTGCAAGCGGCTCGCGTACCTTGCCATCTTCACTGGATACATTGAAGGGAAAAACTATTCAATCCCTACACGGGTTAGTATGGCAAGGGTAGTGATGGAGCTAGAATGGTTTGAGAATTATCCATGGGGGAGAGTCGCGTTTAAGGTGCTGATGGACTCTGTGAAGGGCAGAGATATTTCGGGCTGTTACACTATTAATGGGTTTGTGCAAGCTCTCCAGGTCTGGGTGTACACAGCTCTGCTGGAATTGGGTGCTAATTATGGTAATCCTCTCCCAAACAATCCGTCTCCACCGATACTGGCTTACAAGGGTCGTAAAGGACGCATACAGTTTAAAGAGGCTATCTTCAGTCAGGTATTTACTGCAATCTGGACTACTTCGCAGAAAACTTATAATTAAGTCGTCTGATAAGTCTTCCAACTAAACGACTTAGTAGAAGACTTATAATTAAGTCGTCTGGAAAGTCTTCCAGCTGGATGACTTAGTAGAAGACTTATAA
>NC_027756.1:43152429-43153826 GCF_000695525.1 Brassica oleracea var. oleracea | reverse complement strand
CTGATTGCTTTTCAACATTTTGTGTTTGCAGTCATTATAGAACACCTCTCGATAAAAAACCACGTACAAGTAGAACTTGGTTGTATCAAATCCTCCGGACCTCCTTAGAGTGGGTGGAGGACTGTGTAAGTTTTCTACTATGACTTAGATGACTTACTGATAAGTTTTCTTTGTAGACGACTTACCAATAAGTCGTTTGGTAAGTCCTCTACATAGAAGACTTACCAGACGAATTACCAGTAAGTCGTTTGGTAAGTCGTCTACATAGAAGACTTACCAGACGAATTTCAAGTAAGTCGGTAAGTCGTCTGATATCTTCTGACTTGTACCCTATTTTATATGCAGCATATTGATGCTTGGATTAATGTGTCGAGGAGGAGGTACGACGCTAACCCACAACATTTCAGGAGCGAGAGAATGTGCTTCCTTGATCATCTCTTTGCTCAGCAATGGAGATTCAACTACAAGGATTTTAAGGACTCGGAACCCGATCAGAACGGTTTAGGAAGAAGACTCCCTGGTGGGGCGTGAAATTATTATGCAAGCACTATACCATCATTTTGCCAATCGAACAAGTTTTGGGGGACGGATATTGATGATGTCTATGCGCTAGTGAACTAAAACGACACTCATTGGATTGCTATGTGGATATCGATCCCTAAGAGGCACATAGTCGTCTGGGACAGCATTTGTTCCACTATCTCCCCAGAAGAACTCGATGTAGTAATGGAGCATTTTCTCTACATGGTCCCTTATCTGCTTGTTGAATGGGCTTCCTCAGACGAACAACGTGCCCAATACAGCCTGGAGCCATTCACATATGAGAGACCGACCAATATACCTCCGGCCCGAGCTGGTGATTGTGGCGTGTACACTCTAAAGTACATTGAATGTCATGCTCTTGGGATAGAGTTTAGTAAAAAAGACTTTGCTATGGCCAACGGGAAGACTATGAGGGATAAGATGGTGGTGGATATATTTCAAGAGCTTCCGGACGCACATGAGTGCGAATGCCAACCTGGGTGCGTAAATAGGCTTCATTAGATTATTTTGTACGATAGATTAGACTGATGTGTGTATTTGAACTTGATCCCTATTTTGTAACTATATTCTGCGCAGAAGACTTACAGTTAAGTCGTCTGGAATGTTGGACGACTTAACTATAAGTAGTCTGGAAAGTCTTCTGAGCAGTGACCTTTTGTAACTATATTTCGGATAATATAAAGGGCAAGACCATCTCAAATTTGTTTGGTAGTGCAATTTGACAAAGAAGTTGACACAGATAAGTTCATAACACAAATTTTTAATACATAGACTAAACCCTGGACGATTAACTGGACGACCTTCTGGACGACTTAATTGAAGGTCTTCTGGAAGACTAAACACTGGACGACTAA
>NC_027756.1:43147892-43151905 GCF_000695525.1 Brassica oleracea var. oleracea | reverse complement strand
TCTGATACTTAAAACCTTTGATAGAAGCTCCAAAAGAGAGAAATAAATACTTAAATCTATTGATTGAATCAAGTTCTATAACTGTGATAGTATCGGGATTTACTAAGGAGATTTGCTCGAGATATGATGGCAGACGCGAATACCCATCTTCTGTTGATCCTCTCACCAATGTTTGTGCATATAAAAGTGTTCTGTATGAAGTGGGGTAATCAAGCATCATGCCAAACATGTTCTTCATTTCATCAGTGATATGCTGCGGATTCAACTCATCAATGATTCCAACATGATCAATGAAAAGCCTACCAACATACTTCGGAGTACAGTGTCTCCGCTGAGCGAGTCGGTCTCCCACTGAGCATGTATGTTTTTCCACATACTTTGTTACCCAAAACGTGTTTGTCCCATGTTTCACACTCGCTCTGACCTTCCATTGACAACCACTAACCGGACATGTTGTCACAAGGAGAGTTTTCGTTGACTTGTATATTCTGAAGGAGAACCTAAACCTCACTGCTGTCAACTGCAGCTCTGAAAGCAGTGCATCCTTGCTAACAAAACTCTGGTTGACATAGATACTATTACCATTTGATCTTCCTCCTTCAATCTTTTTGATATTTTCAAAACACATATCATCATCTTCCTCATCCTCATCTTCAACTTTTCCATAAACACTGTAATCCTTACCATTCTCATCCGCTTCAGCAACAATAGGGATACCAGAATTCTCCTCCCCATCGTCCTCCTCCCCATCATCCTCCTCTCCATCATCCTCCAAATCAGCATCATCATCTTCAAAACATTCATCAGCTTCATCATCTTATTCCCTGAACTCTGAAACCGTTTCCACCTTGCTACGGCTTGATACACAAAGCCGTACTCCATGCATTTTGGTTATCTCGAGCAAGTTTTGAACTTGTCTATCATTTGTAACATGAATAGGAGGGGTGTCTTGATGCGGCCATCAAACCAGTAGCTGAAACGGAGGTCAACCCAAAGCCCTACTCAACCAGCCAAGACACCAACCATGACATATGTGCACTAAAACAATACCATATCTTACAAACTAGGAGGGTTAAAATAACGAGGATAATTTTTATGGATTCTACACTCAAGAAGGAATCCATGGAAAATTGAATCGGGCCAAAATATTCACGGAGCAAGAAGTTATGAATTTTACAAGTCAAAGGTCTCTCAGCCCATCCATCTGCGAGTACCCGACTTTAGAAGAAGATTCAAGCCCAATAAAGAAGTGGCATGAAGCAAATCCCATCATAGGAGTCAAGAGGATTTTATCAGCTTTCCATAAAGCCCAAGATCAGGATAAATGGCCACGTAATTATGAAGTTATGATCCAATCTCCAAAACCGGTCAAACCAGTTGTACACTTGCGTCAATTGGAAGCTAACCGGTTCAATCAGCTTCAAACCAGAAATTGGCGACCAGGAGATCATTTCAACCAATCATTAGGTATTCTAGGCGTACAGGAGGAGTTCTACAAGTTCATACCATGCACCAGCAACCATTAGAACAGGAGGATCCTCATTTACTCAAACCTGCTCCCAGCTTCTAGCCTGTAACATTTGGTATCAGAGCCGAAAGGTTCTTGAGTCAGGTCCATTCTATCCTTGCGTCATTCATCTTCCTTGCATTTGTTTCATCAGTAAATCAAAAAGCCATAAAAACAGTTTTGGCAATGTTATTGTTCTTAAGAAAAGAAGAAGTTTCTTGCATTTGATTCACGAAAATTTGAAAAATAAATCTCATATTGTGTTTGCATTCATTCCTCAGTTCCACTTGCCATTTTTAGATTGTGTGCACTCATTTTTAAAAAAATAATATGCATTCCATATTTGTTTCTTGGTTGAATCTTGCATAAAAATAAAAATAAAAAGGCCTAGCATTTTATTAATTTCGTGCATACCATATTTGTTTCATAAGTTTGTTATTTGCATTCAAAAAAAAAAAAACAAAATCATTCATATTGCTTGCATTTTTTTTCCATCTTATAAACCAAAAACCCATAAAACAGTTTCTTTGTTTCAAGTTTTGTTTCTTCAATTTTGTGTTCTTGCTGTTCATCATATTTTAACACCACGAAAAAGAAAAAGAAAGATGTGTTTGATTCATGTTACTTGCATTTAGTTTCGAAATTCTTGTTAGTTTCCTTTTTGTTTTGTTTTCATAATCAAAAATCCCATAAAAATCATTTTGAATATGTTTCCTTTTTTTGCATATCCATCCTTCAAAAAAAAATCATTCTATTTATTATTTCATATCATATTAGTGATACATTTCGTGCCTGCATTAAAAATAAAATAAATTAAGAGCATTGTTTGTAGTTTATAGCATTTGCATATTGTTAGTTTAATTGTTGCATCTTAAGAAAAAGTCAAAAAAAAAATTCAGAGATAGTTTGTTTTTCATATTTTCTTTCCATTTGTGTTTCTTATCATATTATATAGTTTCATTCGAGTTTAAATTCAGAAAACCAAAGAGAAAAATCATTTTGCATAGGTTATTTCATTTCGGTTCATAATTGCATATTCTCTCGGTTTAGTTTAAGTTTCAATATTGCATTTTTTTTATTTTGGTTCGACCAGAGCTTCCCATACCTTCACTTGCTCTTTGAGATTGTTTTCAGGAAGCAATGGAAGAGAAAGAACACGGCCAAGCCCTAGAAGCCACACTGAGCCAGCATTTTGAAGCTCTACCAAAGCTTAAAAATCAGATTGCTCGGTTGGAGAAAAGAAGCAAGGCACAAGGCCAACGTCCACATGAAGGAGAAATGAGATTTGGAAATGAACCAGGGGCTGTCTATGTCTAGCCCAACCCACCAGATCCTTCAAGGATCAATCAAACTCCAACTTCTAAAACCCACAACCTTCATGTTGTTAATTCTTGGTTTGATTATAACTCTTTTGCTGATAAGATTGAACTCTTTAAATTTTCAGGGAAAAGAGGTTATCTTAGATGGGAAAGAAACCTTGATGAGTGGTTTCACTACAAAAACATCCAGAAAAAGGAAAGGTTGTCTTATGCCATTGATCAACTAAAAGATGATGCCTTTAAATGGTGGGTACAATAAGAAGATGATAGGCGGTTTTACAAGGAGCCAACTATCAAAACATGGAAAGCTCTTAAGGAAGTCATGAGATATGAGTTTGCACCAGATTTTACAAGTTCTGAAATCCAGGAACTTTATCCAAGGAGGTATCCAACTCATGGTTCCAAAGAGGCAAAGAGAATGGCGCCACAACAAGGCCATAGAAGCTTAATCCACCAAGACCAGATTCGGCCAAATAAGAGGTCCACGGCTTTATATGATCAATACCAACCTTATGAGGTCCCAAAGGCCATGGAGAAGAAGAACTTTGTCAGCCAAGACAAATTGACCAGACACAAAGAAAAATCAGACAAACCGATTTTACAAGAAAAGGCCAAGGTAAGTCCTATACTTGATAAATTGGTTTATAAATCATCTCCTACTGGTATGAGTCACTTGTCTATGTCCAAGGATGTTAAGACAGATCCTGTGGTCCAGGAAGATACGATCTCCACATCCTTGTTGAGATCAAAAGTTGTCCATGATTTAATTTCAAGAGACAAGGATATTTTAAACCAAAAGATAGAAGGGCCATCAAACCAATGTAAGTCTTCTAACTCTGAGGATTTAAAATATCAGACATGTTATAGATGTCATAAGAAAGGACACTATTCTGTAGTTTTTTCTACTAAGCAAGTATTGATAGAAACATCACTAGAAAAGAAAACAGATTTATCTATGAAGAGTGATAGTTTTATTCAATCTGATTTATTGGTTCCAAATTCTTGTGTAATGCACTTGTCTTTGTCAAAAGGTGTTGTAACAGGAATTAAAGAGCATGAATTCAAAGGAGAGGAGCCACCAGGCGCCACACTAGTGATGAACCAGGAGAAGGTTCAAGACACCAAGCTGTCCAAATTGCTTAAAGAAGCAAAACCGGTCATAAAAGTATCCCACCAAGGTAAGTGTC
>NC_027756.1:43126060-43147862 GCF_000695525.1 Brassica oleracea var. oleracea | reverse complement strand
GGAGTAAAAATGAAAGCTATATGCTTACTGAAGTTCCAAGGAAAGAAACAGACCATAAGCTCAGCCATGAACCACCTCCCAAGTGGAAGCCTAAAATTGAACTAAGTGTTGTTCAAAAGCCAAGGCTTAAGGTAAGTTTCTCTGATCTTAAAACGTCCAAGACACTTGATTATCCAGGTATAATGCACTTTTCTTTGCCAAAAATTTTTGATCCAGGAATAATACAAGAAGTAGTTCATAACAACCATGGTCAAAAGTTGCAAAGAAGGCAGCAAACAAAAACAAGTTGTCCAAAGAAGAAAACCGTTCTTCAACTTGTGGAAGCTATCAAAGTAAGTCTGGAAATTTCAAATTATTTTTATCAGTGTCCGAACACAGATATAATGTACTTGCTTTTTGTCCAAAAATTTGAGAATTTTTCAGGTTGCAACGAAAAAACCTTCAAAGAAATCCCACCGGATAATCTTTTGTTGCTAGAAGAATCAACTCTAATGGAGACCAGAAACTTGGCCACCAAAACTTTGAAGGACCATCCACACCAGAAGAGATGAAATGTACAAAACCATAGGAGATGCGTGATACTTTCACATCTTCTCAAAGAAGAGCCACCAGATGCACCATGCATCACCAAACCGAAATTATACCAAGGTAAGGTTCTAAACTCTCAAGAGAGAATGAAACCTGACTTGCTCTATCTTAGTGCAGGTTATCCAGTTTCGAGGAAGAAAATTTTTCAAGGGGGAGGGTATGATGCGGCCATCAAACCAGTAGCTGAACCGGAGGTCAACCCAAAGCCCTACTCAACCAGCCAAGGCGCCAACAAGGACATGTGTGCACTAAAAATGCCATATCTTAAAAACCAGGAGGGCTTAAATGACGATAATAATTGTTATGGATTCTACACTCAATAAGGGGTCCAGGCCAATTGGAATCGGGCCACAATATTCACGGAGCATGAAGTTATGAATTTTACAAGTCGGAGGTCTCTCAGCCCGTCCATCTGCGAGTACCTGACTTTAGAAGAAGATTCAAGCCCAATGAAGAAGCGGCCTGAAGAAAATCCCATCATAGGAGTCAAGAGGAGTTTATCAGCTTTCCATAAAGCCTAAGATCAGGAGAAATTACCACGTAATTATGAAGTTATGATCCAATCTCCAAAACCGGTCAAACCAGTTCTACACTTGCCTCAATTGGAAGCTAACCGATTCAATCAGCTTTAAACCAGAAATTGGCGACCAGGAGATCATTTCAACCAATCAGGAGATATTCTAGGCGTCCAGGAGGATTTCTACAAGTTCATACCATGCACCAGCAACCATTGGATCATAAGGATCCTCATTTACTCAAACCTGCCTTATTTGGAGTAAACCGACATTAATGTCCAACAGCTCTTTTCTCTTCAGATCAGGCACGACATCAGTACCTATCAAGCACCCAGGAAGATCCAAGGAAGCTCTCTTATCCCCAAGAATCAAGTTTCTCACTTGGAGCCAAAATCCCATAAAAGGCTCCAACGGCTAGTTTCCGATTTTGTTACTTTGCTTGATTTGTTTCCTTTTCTATTTGTTTAGAACGTTAGGACATTTGTCTCTGAGCCTTATATAAGCTCCTAGACGTGCATTGTAAAGAGCACCCTCAATCATCAAGTTAATAAAAAGTTTATTCAGTTTTTTATCAAAGATTGTTCTTTGTATAAAATATCGGTCTTTAGGATTCAAAGAGAGATTCTTTGTTGTTCTATTGATTTCGTGAGTCTAGTTTATTTGTGCAAATCAAATAATCTCAGTACACAGATTGAGAGAGTCAATCACATCGCCCCATCATTCCATCAGATTGAGAGATTCATTCAAACCCTCATCCTCAAATCCACTTCAATCCATCATCAGATCAAGCTGAGAGTGATACACATCCAGCAGCTTGATTCCGCCAATGCTATCCTTTCTTTCAGTTTATTATTCTTGTTTTATTCATATCATAATCCTCATCTCATTCATTCTCCATTTGGTTTCAGGTTATCAAGTAAGATTCTATACCTATCGACCAATAGATCACATCTTTGGTTGATCCGATTTAAACCTCCAACAACCATTTGGGCGACCCAGCTTCCAGCCTGTAACATGTCTAAAGACTGCATCATTTCTTCTGGTAATGAGTAGGTTATCTCCACAGATTATGTGCTCATGTCCAGGTTATAATCTTCTTGAGCCATTGCAAGAAGTTCAGCATGTGTCGAAACCTTCCCCAAAAAAAATGATTCTCGCTCCTTTGACATTATCAACCACAAAATCCCGATGACAATCTTTCAACAACCATTCTTCATACACCGCATGTAACTGAGTACAAAAATTCAAAATAAAACACATTAGTAAACATAGAAAAAATGAAAGTTTACTAAATATTGACGCATACGACATTCCAGTAAGTCGTCTGGAAGACTTACCAGTAAGTCGTCCAAACATGTCATTTTTGCAATTGAATTTTAAATAGGACGACTTACAAGTCGTCGAAACATGTCATTTTTGCAATTGAATTTTAAATAGGACGACTTACAAGTCGTCGAAACATGTCATTTTTGCAATTGAATTTTAAATAGGACGACTTACAAGTAAGTCGTAAGTCGTCTAGGATAAACGGGTTAGTTTTGCATTTGGCCGAATTGTGTCAGATATTTGACTTTTCCTGGACGACTTCCAGTAAGTCGTCTCTGGGAAAACAAAAATTTCAATATTTTATTAAAACTGAACGACTTATCTGTAAGTCGTCTCAGGTTAATTTTGCAATTAGAAAATAAAACTTACATATTTAATTTTTCCCAGACGACTTACAGACGACGTACGAGAAAGTCGTCCGAGATAAGCAAGGTTTGACCATAATCTAGGAAATAAATCTGGACGACTTTGCTTATCCTGGACGACTTTCAAGTAAGTCGTCTTATTTGACGACTTCCTCGTAAGTCGTCTGGGAAAAATTAAATATGTAAGTTTTATTTTCTAATTGCAAAATTAACCTGAGACGACTTACAGATAAGTCGTTCAGTTTTAATAAAATATTGAAATTTTTGTTTTCCCAGAGACTACTTACTGGTAAGTCGTCCAGGAAAAGTCAAATATCTGACACAATTCGATCAAATGCAAAACTAACCTGTTTATCCTAGACGACTTATCAGTAAGTCGTCTAGGGTATTCTCTAGATTTTTTTAACAAACAAAGATGACGACTTACAAGTAAGTCATCTGTTTGACCAGAAGACTTACCCGTAAGTCTTCTACAGCCATACTACTTACGGGTAAGTCTTCTACACGAACATATCTGGAAAAAATTTCAATTTCATACCTTAAACTAGTGAGATGACTTTTTTAGCACACAAAGTCTTCTCCAACCACCCAGAATCTCAAACGAAAGTAACCCACCAAGAATAGTATGCTTGAATGGCTCTATCAACCATAAAAAAAAATTGAATCAAAAGCTTGAGTTTTTTGGATGAATATGGAGGCAAAGTGAAAGAGATGTTGTTTTTAGTTCATAACAAGTGAGAAAGAGAGAGTGTAAATCGATTTTAGATGCATTAAGAGCTTCAAATTGGTTGTTCATGGTGATTGGAGTATTGATGACAATGGCAATCTTGTAATTACTTGAAGATGATGAGGGTGAGAGAGTAAAAATGTCATTTTCGGAAAAAAAAAAATTGATGGCATTTTCGTGAATTATATGAACTTGTGGGGTGAATATGAGAAAAGAAAAATCCAAGAAAAGCATGAGTTAGTTTTAAGTTTTACTTTGAGTTTTGAGTCAATCTTGCAAAAAACCCATATTTTTATCCCTTACAAAATCAAATACCATTATTATAGATTCGAAAAGTTCACGTAATATTTGGCCACTTGAACAAGTAAACTCTATGCTGTTAAAAAAAAGAACAAGTAAACTCTATAAGGGAATGTTCCTCTGGCTAGTGGCAAACCAAGCAATCATGACGAATGCAGAGAGACATAGAAGACACCTGAGTGGGACTGACTTATGCCAGGTCTGCAGAGGAGGAGTTGAGACTATAATACATGTGTTACGTGATTGTCCTGCGATAAAAGGTATATGGGAGAGATTTGTTCCGAGAACGAGAAGGAATGCTTTCTTCAGAATGCAGTTACTGGAATGCTTATATAAGAACCTATGTGACAACAATGCAGGTGGTGGTATTCTGTGGGCTACTATATTCGCTTTGACTCTGTGGTGGGGATGGAAGTGGAGATGTGGAAATGTATTTGGTGATACCCGACTTTGGAGAGATAGAGTCAAGTTCTTACGTGACTTGGCTAAGGGAGTTATAGCAGCGAATAGAGCAGAGAATGCTCACATAAAGGAGAGACATATGGTTGAGATAATGGTGGGATGGAAGCCACCTTCTGTGGGGTGGATGAAACTGAACACGGACGGGGCATCACATGGGAACTCGGGGCCGGCAGCTGCAGGGGAAGCACTGCGAAACGGAGAAGGCGAGTGGTGTGGTGGTTTTTCGATTAATATAGGTAGTTGTACGACACATTAGCGGAGTTATGGGGTGTGTACTATGGTTTAGTGGTTGCTTGGGAGAAAGGGGTGAGAAGGCTAAAGGTAGAGGTCGATTATATGATGGTGATGGAGTTTCTTACTATAGGGATTGGGGATACTCATCCGCTGTCTTTCCTGGTACGCTTGTGCCATGGCTTCTTGACAAAGGACTGGCTGGTTCGATTCGTTCAAGTGTATAGGGAAGCAAACCGCTTAGCTGATGGTTTGGCTAACCTTGCATTTTCTCTTCCGTTTGATTTTCATAGTTTTGTTGTGGCACCGATTGAGGTCGCTGTTTTAGTTCATGAGGATGTTGCTGGACCGTTGCGGCCACGACAAACTCGTCTTGTAAGCTGAAGTTTGGGTTTTTTTTTTAAATAAATTGGGAATCATTCTCCCATATTCCTACCAAAAAAAGGGAATAATAAGTCAAATATTTGACCACTTGAACAAGAATTGTTTTTAGATTAGGTATTTATTAAAACATATCTTAAATAGCTTTATATTGGTTTAACAATAAGTTAGAATTAGTAACGGAACAGGTATGAAAAAAAATTTTGAAATATATTTTTTCAATCAGTTAACCCTGGGTATAACTGTTCTCTTCTTCTTTAGTATAACATTTTAGTCTAAGTTAAAAAGATCATTTAAACATTTTTTGTGACAAATTGGAATTAAGTAATATAATAAAAATGCAATAAGTTTAAAATTAATAAGTATTTTAAATATCTTATGCAAACGTTAAAATTAAAATTAAGTTTAAAATTTTAAAACTTAAAATTAAAATTAAAATCATTTTGGCTTAAATATAGGCCGTGTTCAGTTAGCTTGGAAGGTTTTACTTTTCTTAAGGGTTTTATATTGTTTGTAAATAATGTATTTATATTATTAAAGCAGAATCTCTAATATGATTATGTCTTTAGTTTTTGGAGTTATTTATAAAGCCATACCACTCCTATATTTATAGTTAAATAAAAGTATTAATTATCTTAAAGATAGTTATGGATACTATCCGAAAATAACCATGGATACAATCTGATTCGGATATTTTGTATCCAAAGCAGCCAAATATATCCATAAAATACCAAAAATAAATAATATATTTGATTTATAATTTTAATCTTAGGTATTAATATTATTATAAGTATAATTATAACAAATATATATATATATATATATTTATTTATTTATTTATTTATATGTTCGGTTATGTATGAATACTCATTTAATTCTTGGTACGGGTCCGGTTTGGTATCAATTTTGGGGTTTTGAAAAATGGACATGTTCGGATATTGAGGCTGGATCCAATCAGATTCGATATCCTAATTTTTGAATCGGTTCCGGGTCAGTTTTTCGGATGCAAATATTATTCTCAAACCCTATATTTGGCTATCAAAAATTAAAACACATAACTTATAATTAAAAATTATTTTTCAATAAAACAACCAACAAAACATTAAAAGAAATATTCAATCAAAATTGGTCAAGATATAATTACTTAAGATTTTATAAATTAAATGTAAACTCAAACAAACAAATAACATAGTAGTAAAAATGCAAAAAAAAACTAAAAAAAAAATCAAAATACATAATCCGCCTATAGCGCGGTTAAAAACCCTGGTTTCCTTAATTTGTGGATTTGGAAGATTCACATTTTTTTAGCACATATATTTTCACTTGAAAAGTCAGGTAGATAGTTAGCCATAAAACTTATTACGTTATACATGTGTGGGGGGGGAGCATTACAAAGTTATAAGCAAAAAGAAGTTTTGGATTTTTAAGCAAACAAAAAAAATAAAATAACAGTTTAAGTAGGATTTTTAAAATATATATATTTTTTAAGCAAAAGTGTCATTGAAAAAGTTTAAACGAAAATATTTTTTTTTTGGATTCTTTATAAGAGAGGAAACACTAAAATGTTGACAATTTTATTGTATGGTTTTTGGGTTGCCTTGTGTAACTCTTAGGTATTAAAGGCTAAATCAATAAGTGAATGTATATCTTTAACTTATTGAGAGTATTCAATAACATATATTTTTGTAGAAAATTCTTATGTGTTCTATTTATAAAGTCTATCAATTAATTTTCTGGGCCAAATGTGTTTAAATTTATTTTGAAAAATGTAACATGACTCAATCCCATAAAAGATTGTATTATCTCATAAGAGCGTGTTTATTGGGTATCTTAAGTGTGGTATTTAGTGTAATAAGTAATTAAATTAAGAAGAAAATAGCCATTTACTTGAGAGACGTGTGGGCCGGAAGAAACGTTTCTTGTGGGATAGGTGTTTCTTTCTCGCTTCGACGAAGCTTTGATCGGTATCTTCTGCCTTCCATGGCCAGTGAAAGCAGCAGAATCGGATTGTTTACGAACGCGGAGGTGACCACGAGCGGAAGACCAGTGCTCCGCCGCAACGAAGTCGAGTGCTTCCTCCTCTCCTCTGTCGACCTAGATTCCGAAGACGATCCACCGCGATTCACCTCCCTGAGGTACTAAAGAACCTCGCCGTTCTGAGTTATCAATCCTCGCCGAACTTTGTCACCAGAATTTCCGCCTCCGTTTCACCCAGGTGATCCCGACTCGAACCTAAGTCTCTGATTGCCTCTTTCATATCTCATTTCACGCAGTCTTCTTATCGCTTTGAGAGGATCAATCTGATTAGGTTTTAATCCATGATCCCGTCTCTTAACTCTTGTTATTGATCCATCTTTGGCATTCATATTGAGATTGCGTTTATGTATTATGTTTGTGATCATTCAAGAAGCTATCACACTGATGAAAACGAGATTCATTCAAGTCTTCAACTTTTGTAGTTAGTTTTGATTCTACAGAGCTTGCATCCTGCGTTTTATCTGACTGATGACGCTTGATGATTATAAGGTGGAAGAAACTAAGGTATGATTATCATGATCCTTACCATCATCAAGGATTTGTTGTTATGTTTTGAAAGAGTTCTGAAGATCTTTGCTAAATCCTTCTTCACGGTTTTGGCAGTATAATTGGTGATCTTCAGTTGCAGCAACAATTAAAGGTGGAGCTTATGGTTTCATCTCGGTGGTGTTGTGGAGTGGGTTATATCAGTTTCAGGTCTGTAGTTCTGAAAGTAGAGAAGACAAACCTACCTCATGGATCTGCAACTACACTTTCTGGCGTGGATAAGATTATGTTGATGATTTAAGTAAATAAATCTCCTTGTGGACTTGTCAGGTAGTGTAGCTTCTTCGTCAAAAGTTGTTTATCCAGATACAGCTCAGATGATCGTTTATGACCCAACAAAGAAATCAGGTATTGATTTTCATTCGCACGATCAGTAGAATTGTGAACTAGTCTAAATCTGAACCATTCATGATTTAATTGTAGAGTTTTCTAGTTCGGTAAAACCAATGGCGGCTTCTGCTTCGAACACCTTTCAAAGTAATGTGACAGCAACTGCAACTCATGTCTCAGCCAACACATTTGATGAAATACCAAAGACTACTCCACCTGCATTGTTAGCTTTTTTAGCTAACTTGCCTCATATTGACGGTAAATTTCTTAAACCAGTTCCAAGCGATTGAGAGTCTTAAGGAATGGATTGAGCTTAGGGATCTTCACAGCTATCATATGACTTCCATGAAGTGTTGAATAGCATTGTTTTCCATCACAAACCACAATCTGAAACATTTCTTTCATCACAAAATCTTGTTCTCTTTCATGTTCTTCCTTTTATTTATCAATCCAATCAACAATCTTAAACATTTCTTTCATCACTTTTTTTTAAGAATCCTTAACTTAAAAAACTACCATTGAAGAACTAAAATTAGGTGTTTCTTAACATAAACTCTTAACTTAATTTTAACTAAATTTTGACCGCGTCCCTGCGCGGGTGTTGAATTTAATTTGTGTTAAATGTAAACTCATAAATCATTGGATTTACAAAATGTCCATGTATATTTTTATGTTTCGTAAACTACATTTTAGAGTAGAATATATTATTTTATAATATAGATGTTTGATAATATTTTTTTATCTATGCATAATAGTATATTTATAATTTTATAACTTGATGCAAGTTGACGTAATTATAATATTCATATATTAACCTCTTGCTTTCTGTTTATTTATTTAAAAATGATTTTATCTTTTGCAGTAGTTTTCTATGAATTATTATTAATTTTGTGATATTTTATTTTTGAAAATTATATTGTTTTATATAATATATATATATATATATTATATATTACAGTTTCTGTTTTTATTTTCACCGCAAAGAACAACAACCATAAATTGCTAAATAAAATTTACTGTAGTTCACTTTATTTAAAAAAAAAATTAAAATGTCAATTATTTAAAAAATTGGGCTAGACTATATAATAAAAGAATTAATATGTCAATTATTTACAGAATTGGGCTAGTAATCATGTATCCAAATTATACATAAAAGCTGGCCCATATTAATATTTTTCCTTTTGTCGATTTGTCCAACTAATTACTCAGGGAAAATAACATGTTACTTAGAAAAGTCAACTACTTTTTGCTTTCTCCTAATCTTCTCTGTTGGCCATTCGGTGTCTCTCTCTTTTATCTGATCTTCATAATGATAACTTAAAAAAGATAAATCAAATACCGAATATGAGGTAGATGAATTCATGTTCACCAGTTTGTTCATCGATTTATTGTATAAAAGGTTAGACTGTTTATATTCTGTTTATTCAATTTTGATTGTAAATGATTAGGTTCTTTTAATCCTAAACATTGTTCCAATCTTTCTTAGATCTGTCATCTCTAATAGAAGATTGGCCATCACCCAAGTGTTTCAAAATTTGTAAACGAATCTTCAATTTCTCAACGCATGTAATAGGTAAATTCATATTTAATTTACAGTCTTTGTATACTTCGAAATTCAATTATATGATGACCAGAAATTGGAATAATTGCAAGGTAGAAAAAGGAGATGATTTGATCAAATTGATGTGCTCTTGATTCCTGTTATGTTACCAGCGATGAATATGGTCGACATGGAAGAAGCAAAGTTAGGTTTCTGTTTTTCTTAAACACTTTCTGCTTGTTATTTTCTACGTTCTTTTTTTGAATATTCATTGGTTGTATAACTTATTTAGAATGTGGTCGAGATAGGATTTATTGGTTAATGAGTTTGCATTCGTTTGCAATAAGTTATGTTTTTGATTTAAAACTACACTAGATAAGCCTATAATTTACAAACCAAATTAATATATTGTATCTATTCCATTAATTTTGCTTGTCTAGATTTTGACTTGGCTTGTTCTGTGTTTTTCGGGCATGTACTAACTTTTATTTATTGACTGATTACACGGTTGCATATAAGACACATAGTGAAGAAAAAAAGAGACTGAAACAGACGAAGGAAATAGTAAAAACTTGTCTTCCATATCAGGTAGTGTATCTTCACTTTCATTTAGTAATTATTTGTGAAAAATAACTGTCACGTTTGACTACTACATGTTCAACAATCAATCTTGTTTATTCTTTGTTTTAGTATCTTTCAGGTTATGTAGGTGTTATTGATAAGAATTCTAGATGTTGGAGAAGAAAGATCATTCAAGGGAGAAGCTCAAATACCAAATATAATTGCGAACTTTGCGGACAAAACCAAGGTTAGTATAATTGAAAAATGATTAGTTCATACAATAATAGAAAAACCTTGTCATTTAGGATTGTGGTAGATGTACGCGTGATTGCTGATGGCATGTATTTTTTATTTGCCTTACGCTTGATTGTTCCATTTCTTGATTGACTTGAATGATTGTGTTTGATGTAGTAAAGAAAACATAAAGAAATGCATAGTTTTGATTGTTGATAAATAAATCAATAACAATAAAAGAACATCCATCTTATTAATAACAACAGTGTTCAAGAATTCTTAAAATAAACTCCACTTTCTTGAGGAACTGAAATTTGCAATAACAACAAAATTTCTAAGTCAGGTCTTATAAATTACTCTTAACACATCTTCACACGTACTCTCCACCCGGTTTTGTAAGGTTTGACATCCTTAAGCAGGTTATAACTCGCGTTACGACATTTCTTGTTTGTGATTTTTTTTTGGTGATGGGATGAGAATGAAGAAATTGAGTCGCAGAGGGATTTCAATATATATGGTTATGAAAATTGTTGGGCGGTTAAATATCACAAGGAAAATCTAACCATTAAGATATTTATTGATTGTATGGTATATATATTTGGGTATATTCCCTTTTCTCTTCTGAAATACATCAATATATTAACTAATAAAAATCTAAATTGGAATGTTAGATTCATACAGAATCACGGTAGATTAGTTATTGGCATATTATTATTTTCATGAAATTATAATTTGTATACCTCAAAATATATTGGATCGTGGTATAAATATTGTTATATTTGTTTGTGATGATTTAGGTAACTAACTGTGGAGGCATTCGATGGCTTTTAAGGAGATTAGGAAGCAATATAAGAGATGTGAAAACATATATAGCTCGGAGAAAAAAAAGACTTGGGATGAAAGTTTAGTTTTGAAAATTAAGGTAATAATATATTTCAAGATTGCAACCGAGAATCTAGCCTATTCTGTCTACCAATTAATTCAAACTCTCTATTTATTAAGATATTCTCACGAATATTTTTTGCTTTCATAGTTTGGTTAATTGAACCAGTTGGTTAAGATATTTACTGGGTAAGTTAATCGATAATGTGCATGTTATTGATTTTGATTTTGGTTTAAGTTGTGCGACAGTGAAATTACGAAAATGACATTAATGAAGGAAGCAAAGAAAACGTTTTCTCCTGCTAACTTTGTGTCCAAACAACAGTTAAAAAAAATTAAAAGTCTACAATCTAAGTTTTCAAACAGTATCAAAAGGTACTTCAATTTTAATAATATAAATACTTAAATATTGACTAAGAACTCATTTAGAGGTTACCCCTGTAAACATACTCTTATATACTATAAAGAAGAGCTCCACTGTCTTCTCTTCTTGCCATGTCATCAGATAAAGGGCGCAGAGAGTGATACGTGTCCTATTGAACTAAGTCTCGAGCTTCTTTTTTTTTGTTTCTAATGGGCTTTACACGTCTGTGTATTCTGTACGCTTAAAAATATAATTTTGGGCTGAAACCTTTGAGTCGCATTCTCTTCTTCTCTTTCTAAAGTTTATCCGCCTTGAGCAGAATGTTCTTTTATACTTTTTAATCGTCATCTTCCATCCGAATTCGTCATCTCCAAGTTCATCATCATACGAATCCTTCGCCATCAAGAACCATCGACATTATCTGAGTTTTAGGAGGATGTGTGAGATGTATCTTCCTGATGAATCTCTGGATCGAGCTTTTTTTTTTTTTTTTGATAAGTCCCTGGATTAAGTTTCGTTCGCGCCGGTTCGTCTTAGATTCGTGTCCTCCAAAACGTTACGGATTCATCAATTCATCGCCATTAAGAAGCAATTTACGACCCACAACTACCACAATCAAACATTCAATGTTTATCCTCCTATAAAAAGGTCAGACCTCATCTCCCAAACGTCATCTTCTCAATTCATTAAAAAAAAAACTAGAATCTTATTTTCCTGTTTAATGGCTTATTCATCCATCTTTCGGCTGGCAGCTATTCTCTCTCTTTCTCTTATGGGTTTTTGTTTTTCGCAGGATCGTTGCTCTATAGGTTCTCTCACATGATCCATCAACACCAAAATGTTCATATTCATCTGTACATCCAATTGTTCCCATAAAGGTTGGGTCTATCTAATTCGCTCCATCAGATTTCTGGAACAGATGATTCTGTTTTTTTCTATTAATGTAGATGATGTTTTCAGTCTGATTGAGATGTTAACTAGATAGTCTATATACTCTGGGAACAATTGCTTTTGCAGGAATATAATGAAATCATCTAACCTGTTCGTCGGTCAGGCTATCTTGGAAGACCACTGAATATCGAGACTACTTTCAGAGTTTCCACCGGCTGTGCTCATGGCTTTGGTTTCTTTTTCTTCGCTGGTCCCAGTGTTACTGTGATAGCCATATTGCTCATTCACATCACTGATGTTAAAACTGTAAGTTTTCATGCCATTACTTCATTGCTTCAGTACAATCAATGTTTAGTTGTTTGGAACAGAGGTTACTACTACTGCTCTTTCAAGTAAAGATATTCTTTTTATTCATTCCTGTTTTTTCCCCTATGTCTTCTATATTGTCGCAAAAAGCATTAGCGATAGTCTAATTGAAAAATATTTCTCTTGATCTTGGTCAAAAGTTTTTTGTCTTCCAGACAGAAATAATAAAGAGAATATTGGAAATAATAAGTTTTTGTCTTACTCTAACTCAGCTGCTTTCTTGAATTCATTGGTCTGATTTTATTCACAACTATGCCTTTATCATGCTCAAATAAATTGGTTGACATGATAACAAAATTCCAAACATATGAAACATCTGGAGTTTATTATGTATTAACAAAATGCACTTTGGCCAATGATATTGTGCAGATAGTTTTACTCGCTAAAAAGTTAAAATAGTATTTCCAGAAGCGGTGGTGATCACGGTGGCAGAGGAGGGGGTCGCGGTGGTGGTGGTCATGAAGACCATGTCGGCATGGAGAAGAAGAAGAATGCGAGGCATCGAAAAGATGTGGAATGGTTCGTCGACCAGTGACATGGAGACGATGGATCTGGGACTATTCTAAGGATCACCGCTATTCTATTTAACTAGAGCATGTGTCATTCAAGTGTCATGGAACCTTGGTGACATTCGGAGTTGGTCCTGTGCTCAAATTCCGGTATCCAAAAACAGAGTAGCGATGGAAATTGCAGGTAGTGTGACGAGAGAGCACAGATTCCAATCTTATATTGCAAGGTTTGGCCCAAGTTGGCTACAACAACATCTGCTAACTGAAGCTCTTGACTAGCATGGTCTGAAGGGATTAAGGGTGAATTTCCATTTTCATGTCCCTTATTCGTTTTTCTTAATTTTTTTGTATGGAAACAGTTGAATTTATCAAAAGAAAGCATCTTTATTATTAAAAGAGAAAAGTACCCATTTGAAAATGTTCTTACTTCATTAATTAAACTCCTTTTTTTTTCTTGTCTTTTTCAGTTGCATTTATGAATATTCTAAAACAAATAAAACTGCCTAATTTATTATTTGTCTTTTCAGTTACATTAATGAAATATGCTTAAATGAATTTAAACTTCATATTTTATTGTTTGTCTTTTTCAGTTACATTAGTGAAATATCTTTAAATAAATTTGGACATAATGTCATTTAATCAACCAAAAAACAAACCTTATGAGTTATCCTTACGTGCATAATTTTAATAATGGAGATTTTTAAAAATGTGCATCATTAAAATGTTATCTAAAACATGCAGCACTAATATTTTTCGTTTACATCAAAACTTATCATATTTTAGGATCATTTTAATTTAAAATGTAATTTTCATATTTTTCAAACAAATTCTAAAAATATTTTTTAAATATTTTATTATAGTTGTTAAAAAAATATTGAGTTACATTTCAAATAAAAAGGTAAGGATATTTAAAATATTCTAATTAAAATATGTAAAATTTAATACAGTTTTAAGAAAATAGTCAAAATAAAAAAAATTACACATAAAATAATCATGATTTTTGTTAACTGGGCGGATCATTATTTATATGATATCGCACACGAAAGAAAAATTTCTGTTTTTAAAATTATCTAATTAACTCTATACTCATTTTTTTATATGATATCACACATTCGTAAAAAAAAAAATAGATAGTTTAAGATGCAAAAAAACAATATTTACTTAATGAATATAATATGAACGAATATTACAAATACATCGTTTAATAAAATAAGTAATTAAAAACTGAAAATTCATATCCGCTTAGTTCAGTGTTAAAAAAAAAAGAGCATGCGTCATTGGTATCAACAAATTTCAGGATTTGATTTTCGTATTTTTTATCATAGTTGTTAGAAATATTTGTCTCTGTTTGAGATTTAATATTACACATTTTGGTTTCAACCTTAAAAATCTCTGACCACAAACTCATACCAAAACATGGAGGATTTTTTTTACCAAATGATACTCTCTTTTTTCTACAAAAATATGCTTTGCTTTCTATAAGTGCAATGACTACAATTTCATTTTTGAGGTGTTTTACCTTTGTATTGGTTTGTTGATACTCCATTGATGGTAAACAGAATGCTTCGGAACTGAAAAGTACAATCTATACTAATACAACGCACTAATATATTTTTTGTTTACGATGGAATAATATTATAAGAAATAAGAGAATAAGTCATGAGAAAAACAACATAAAAAGTATACACTAAACTAGGGCTTAGCAAAATATCCAAAATCCGACCTAAAAAATATCTACCGAATTCGAACGAAAATGGTAAAATATTGGAATGGTTTCGGAATTTTTATCCGAAGAACTGAAACTGAATCTCACACGAATCAAAATATTTTAGGTACCCAATTTTTTTGAAAATTATAATTATATATTTAAATATAATAATTAATTTAAAATATAATATCCAAAATATTTACAATACTCAAAAATACTCGGAATTGTTTAAACCTTTTAAAATGTTTAAAATGTTTAAAATGTTTAAACCAGTAAAAAAACTCAAAACATTAAAATATTTAATGGTTTCCCACTCAAATATTCAAACGAACCATTTTTCATGATAGTTTTATGCATTTAGTTATACATAATTATTACATATATATATTACTTTTATTTTGGAATTTGAAGATCTTAAAATATATTTGGGTTTCAATAAAATAAACATAATTTAAATGGGTAGCCAAGGCCGCTGAACCGAACCCGAACCAAAACTAATAAATATCAAAATAAAATTTAAATCTCTAGATTCTAAAACCCATAATTTGAAAAGACATAAACTGAACTCGATCTGATACCTGAATATCTACTCATACATAAAATTAAATTTTAAAAATACCAGAACAATAATTTACATTGTTTAACTGCTCTCAAAAATAAATCAACAAAATATCATTCTTATAGTCACGACACGACCATTAAGATATCTCGAACAGTATTATAATTTTTTAAAAAAATAAATAAGAACTTAATAGTAAAAAATATGAAAAAAATGGCGTTTCACGTCACTAATTCGAGTCTTGAGAAGTCGACACGTGTCCGCATCCAAAACATGGCGTCTCATTAACTTGGAGTTGGAATTGGAGATCGTGTCAGCTTTTGGTGTAACTCATAAACATGCGAGAATATTGCCATTTGGGTCTTAGATCAAATTAAAAATAATACTTTTAACAATATACTTTTATATTTTAGTAAACAAATAATATCGTGTTCTTCGTCTTATAAATACGTCATAAAAACAACTCTCATGATATTGTTGATATTCAATTTGATCATACCGATATGATAAATTAATGTAAATCAACATAACCGGGTACAATGATTTTAATTGGATTTACATGTGTCAAAAATACAATAAAATGTTTTTATTTATTTTACTGTGTAAAATACCCCTTAAAAACCAAAAAAACTAGATGAACCAATAGATTTATAGTATATTAGTGAATGTACATATAAAATGTATAATATTATATAGTGAATGCAAAATTGAATTTACTAATTTGATATACATATACTGAACATTTAACATATAAATAATGTTTAAGCAAAAAAAAACATAGGAATAATTATTTTCTTTACCCATTTACATCAATTTATTTTTTGAGGTCCATGATTTCACGATAAATAGTGCTCCTATAATTATTTTCTTTACCCATTTACATCAACTTATTTTTTAAGGTCCATAATTTCACGATAAATAGTGCTCCTAACTTTTTTTTTTCCATACAATACAGCAAACATATTATTATATATTACTCCTACTTAGTTATTTGAATAAATGAACACTCTGATAATTGAAAATTTTAAACGATTCCTTTTATAAGGTAAACAGTTTTATTTCAAAGTATTAATATACCAAGGCAAAAATATATTTTGCAAGATAATTACACGCATCTGCTGCATAAGCTCTTTATTACATACGAGCATAGATTCTATAAAAAAAACATCCATGCAATATTATAATTTAATTTAAATATATGGTTAATTCATAATGCAAGTTTCCACGGTACTAATAAATTCTAAATTAATAGTAAAACTTATCTAATAAATTCTAAACTTATTTAATAACGATAGACAATAATCAATTTAAAGAGTGGCAGGGAAGTTGAAGTATGACTTTCATTAATAGAAAACTATCACATTTTAATTAAAACATACACAGACCAAACTACTCACGCTAACAAAATGTTGTTTTGACTTAGATCATATAAGTTTTTCCTTAACATATTTCTCTGGCATGATCATTGCATAATTGTATATGGACATTATTAATCTTATTATATTAGTTTTTTCTTCATAGAATAATGAAAATTATTATCATTTTAATTCAGTCCAAAAATATGTATTAAAAATAACAACATGATATCCGAAATCTATTTATTTATTTTTGTTTATAATATTGTTTTCAATCTACAATTTTTTTTTGAAAAATGTTTCATAAAAGTAATGTAAATTCATATAAAATATTTTTTTTCCTAACTTTCCGCCCGTATGGCGGGCCTACCCTAGTACTCAATAAAATTTTGGGGAAATTTACCACTTTCTTGATATCGCTTTTCATCTTTACAACCACTAAAAGGACATTTTCAAAAATACATTCTTCATTAAGTGGCAAAAGACTCTTATACCCTTGTTTTCTATATATATAATAAATCATTATTTAAATAAATTAAAAATTAAAAATTAAAAATTAAAAAATATTTTTTTATGTTTTCGGATTATACTTTTTCAAATTCGAACTTTTTTATTAATTTTCTTTTTTTGAATTTTTTTTATGATTTTTTTCCAAATTTCTTTTTGAAAATTGAGAATTATGTTTGAAACTATTTTTTTTTAAAAATTAAGTATTTATTTATGTATTTATTAGAATCCTAAATTTCACATTCCAAAAATCCTACCTCACCCCTCAACTCTAAACCCTAAGTCTAGATTAGTTAACTCTAAGGGTATAAGTGTCTTTTACCCTTCATTAAAAATGATGGTAAAAATGGTTAGTGTAAACATGAAAAGTGGTACTATAAATGTGATTTTTGTGGCAATTTCCCTAAAATATTTACATGTTCATTTCTTACAAATATTAATCCTAATGCTTAATATAAAATATCTAGAGTATAATTAAAGCATGTATAGTTTCAATCGTAATGCTTATTGAAGCCTATTATTAATTAATTAGATAAAACAAATTTGTTTTGGTTCACATGTTATTAAATAATTAAAACAGTTATTGTTTATAATTTAAATTAAAAATATAAAATTTAAACAAAATTAAAACCTTAACTTGAGAAAAATAGTATCACAATTAATGGCAAGCCAAACCATTAGATTATGGGTTTAAATCCTGAGCACAAACCCTAGCCGTCAAGAAAGAAATAGTGATTTTTTTATATAGTTTCAAGCCGATGGCTGGTGGCTTCTATAGCTCCGACATCGGCTTGTTTGATTCGTTTTGCTTCTTTTTCTTTGATTTGTTTTACTTCCAGAAACTTGGTTTGTTTGATTGTCAATTTATTTTAAATCTGGCAAAAAAATTTATTGTTCTTTTGTATGTTGCTTCCAATGGATTTGGTAAAACAAAAACTTCGGTTCAATTGAATTGTTTGGAAAAGGTAATTGACAGATCTACTGCAGATGGTGGTGACGGGTCTTACCGGCTTCAATAGTTGATGGTTCTTCATTTGATGGTGATGGAGTTCTTGCTGCAAAATATGGTTACTTCGAAAGACATCATGAAATTCTATGGAACGGTAATCTCTTTGAGTTTGTTATTATCAATAGAGCAATATAAAGAGTTGTCTTGTCTCGATGACTCCTACTGGAGTATTAAATAGAAAGTGGCAATCGTTCTCAATTCAGTCAGAAGCTTGGTGTTTTTGGATTAATATGTCGATTATATCCCTTGAGATTCGACTATTCCAGAAGCAAATATGAAGTTTTTATATGGAAAATCTTTAGTCATCCATATGCAAAATATATGTGTGTTGGTTTACTTTGGATTCCTAGTGATGTATCCATTTTTTACTTTTTTTTTTGCTAGTTCTCATTGTTTAGAACTTTTTGCCTAGAAAGTTTAATAATACAATCGAGTGTAAAAAAACCATTAGATTATTACATATGAAACATCGTACTACTATTTGAGAACCCGATTAACTGAAAACGTTATAATTCGATTGACTCACTAATTCTCAATGGTGACTCAGCTAATTCACTATGGTGACATGACATTAATCATTAAGCTTCTCTAAATTTGATGACATGGCTTACGCGGGATTAACTTCCTTCAACTGTTTTAAGTTATGACAATCGATTATCTCAGTTTCTTTTAATCTATTCTCTGGTTATCATAATCAAAACTCGATCGGTTAGTATCATCTAATCTCGGTTTGGTCCATAACTATTAGTGATCTTTCTAAGTGTTTAGTGGTCCCAGCTTCGACGCAGCCAAACCGGTTCGTGCATTCGGTAACATCACATGGAGCAACGAGTAACGACATGAAACTGCTGATCGAGGAGTTTCCACAAATACGATATTCGAGTCGCTGGATGAAGCTGGTTTTAGCTTTAGCATTTATTACCAGTTCCCTCCTTCTACACGATTCTATAGGCTTATATATTTCGTTCATTACGACTATAACCAAATGATTTACGTTCACAGTTTAACATCCTTACAATAAAAATTGTATAATTCTATTAATATTTTGTTTGTTTCAGAAATTTGAGAAAACTCAAGTATTTGACTCATTTTCACCGATCTAATCTACTAAAACAAGAGTACAAATAAATGTTGACCATGAGTTTTTCTCAATAATTACAATCATATGCCACTGATTAAAACACAGTAGTTTTACGCTTTTTCTAAACCATTATTTCCATACTATACAGTGAGCTATCCGTTCGTTTATTCACAACAAGTATTCTTTAGAATTTAAGACGTATATTATGTTTTACTATGATATAATAAAATAGAATGTATATTTAATAATTATAAAACATCTATTCGTTTGATTTTGCTTTTAAATGATAACTACCAAAATCTTGAGTTACTTTTTTCCTATTTAACCTACCCTTGCCAAAGCCAAGTATATATATTTCATCTATCATTCATCAAAAAAATATCAAAGCAAACAGAAAACATAAATATATCTAAGCTGACGAATTTTGCCCCTCTCACAAAACTAAGACCTTAAAAAACAATTGGCGTATTCAAGCGGAATGTTTACATTTATGGAAGTAAAACACACTTTTTGGAGGTGATTCCTTCGAGATGATTTTAGCAGATGAATATCTTTTTGTTTATAGCTTTTTCAATTCATTATATTACATATTATTACTTGAATCTAATATGACCGTGTGTGTTTTTAGGGTAACAAGATCCATTGTTGCTGGTCTATCTTTCTCCACAACAGAGTAGTTGGTCTATATTGCTAATACTTCATGCCTGAAAAGTAATAAATATTTCAAATATCCTACATCCTCTGAAAAATAATATTTATAAATCTACCATTTAAACAGAGCTGAAACAGCAATATCATATATGCTCTGAACAATAATATTTATCAACCTAGCACTTAAATAGTGCTGAGACAATCAAGTCAATCCGACTTCTCTTATGAAAAATCGTCTATTAGCTTCTCATTTATTAAGACCTTCTACAATCAATCCAATTTGTTACTCATTCCACCCTGTTCCTGAGATAGATAAATTAAAAGTGAATTAAAATCATTCTGCTAAAGAAACCAAAGGAGAGTTTTTACCACACCTTTACCGATCAAAGGCTTGCAAGGGTTTTTCCCCTGTTTTTAAAACTGAAGCCGGGCTCTGTCTATCCGATTGAAGGGTCTTGGTATTCCATACCTTAGCTGGTCTCTGAAAAATAAAAAATAAAGAATGTAGATTAGAAAAAAAACTAAGTAGTAACTCAACTAAACCTCAATTAAGAAACTCAAACCTTTATGCCAAACGCTGAAATTAACAATAGATCCATCTTCTGCAGTTGTTAGACTGAAGACATTAACTTATTTTCCCTCGATTGTTTAGAAAGCAAGCGCAAGGCATCCGTCGGCTGCAGAGAAACATATAAGAATATAGAACTTTCGATGGAACTAGAAAAGTTGGTAGTGCGAAAAGAGTTTCTGTTTTTTTTTCGGAAAAAATATGGGCTTCGATTTATTAACATAAATTAGGTTTGCTAAATAATGTTTTAAAAAAAACTGTTTTTACATTAAATCTCTTCTTTTAATTGATTTTTTTTTTAACTTGGCTTCATTATTATTTTTGTTTGTCAACATACCATTTTTGTTTTTAAAAATCTCAAAAAAAAAATTAACTTTAAAACAAAAGAAATTCCGTAGGATAGCTGTAACGACCCGCTCGCAGAATATTTTTAATTTTGAAGAAAATAGAACGAGCGAGGTTTTATTCTACAAAGAGAGTATTTTTCTAAGTGTGGAGACACTTTGTATTCGTGAAGATTGGAAAAATAAATGTATTTTTAGCTAAGTGCCGGATCTTCAGTGAGCTCATGGAAAATATTCAGAATGGATTGAGCGATGGTAAACTGATCATGGAACGATCAGAGCATACATACGGAGAGATCAAGACGCAAGACCAATTAAAGAATGTTCGGCTATTGGATAATGCAAGTTCCAAGTAAAGAAAGTTTGACTAGCCATAATTGCGGGATAATACAAAAGGAATGTCGGATCTGCGGGAGTCACCTAAGGTAAGAATCAAATATATCAAGTCAACCCATTGATAGTGATCTTTGACAAAGCCAAATAAGGAAACTGGCATAAAGTGCCCGACTTGGTGAGAAAGCTTTAGAAATCCTATATAAGGATTCTTTGAGCTCTCATTTGTTTCACACAATTCAGAAAGGAAGATTAGAGAGAAGTTAGAGAGCAGAAACGAGTTGGTAAAGAGAGAAGTCCGAGAAGAAGGATTCAGCAAGGAGGAACAAAGGAGTTCATCACTTGGAAACGCCAGCTAGGTTCAGAGTCTTTGATCTTTTAAGATCAGTCTGATATCTTGTGAATTTACATGTTTTTAACTTCTTATTCCTGCATGGTTTGGTCATTTAGAGCATCATTTAGGCACATTTAGGTTGCATATCATTGCATTTGTACATATCAGGTGTTGGAGAGCACCATGGATGAGTTAGAG
>NC_027756.1:43114349-43125262 GCF_000695525.1 Brassica oleracea var. oleracea | reverse complement strand
CGCACCATGAAGTGACACTTCTCCCAATTCAACACGAGATGATTTTCTTCACACCGCTGAAGGACCCTGCACAAGTTTGACAAACAGACAGAAAAGGAGTTCTCATAGACGCTAAAGTCATCCATGAAAACTTCCAATATGTCCTCAACTAGGTTAGTGAAAATAGACATCATGCAACGCTGGAATGTCGCAGGAGCATTGCACAGCCCAAACGGCATTCTCCTGTACGTAGGGACACGTGAAAGTCTTCTTCTCCTGATCGTCTGGGTGAATGGGAATCTGAAAGAAACCTGAATAACCATCTAAAAAGCAGTAATATGGGTGGTTAGCCAATCTCTCAAGCATTTGATCAGTGAATGGGAGTGGGAAGTGATCCTTTTGTGTAGCCGTATTTAATTTTCGAAAATCAATGCACATACGGTGACCGGTTACTGTCCTAGTATGTATCAATTCATTCCTTTCATTAGCAACCACAGTGATCCCCCCTTTCTTAGGAACTACATGAACATGACTAACCCACTTGCTATCAGAAATCACATAGATTACACCAGCTTCTAGAAGTTTCATTATCTCTTTGTTAACAACATCTTTTAGATTTGGGTTTAACCGCCTCTGATGTTCTACATAAGTCATCGATTCATCTTCTAGATGTATTCTATGCATGCACAAATCAGGTGAAATACCAGGAATTTCTTCTAATGAATACCTTATTGTCTTACGGTATTTTCTCAATTCACACAAGAGTTTAGAAGTTTCCATATTATTATGTTCAGATTTCACAATGACATGATATGTGGAATTAGGTCCAAGAAATGCATACCTAAGTCCTGCTGGGAGCGACTTTAATTCGATATTTGGAGCCTCGAGTTTGCTCCATGGATCGTCGAGCAGGCTGGCCGGTTCGTTCCCTAGTTTAGGAGCAGTTGCTCCTTCTTGTGGAACCTGATTGCTCGTCTCCCCCAGACTCAGGAAAGCGACCATCTTCTCAATGCTTTTACTCGAACCAAATATCTTCTCTTACCCATCAGCATCAACGTTGCATGTGTTCTGCTTAGACTCTGCTCGTGTCAGAGCCACTTCCAAAGGGCCATCCGCTAGGATTTCTTCAATCATCCCTTGTTGAGGGGTCAAGGCGGCGTTCTCGTCGTCAATCGTGAAGTTCTGACCATCCAACATAGGTCGTTTGAGCAGCTCGTCCATCTCAAACTTCATCACAATATCCCCCAGTTGGAGATCGATCCTCCCATTGCGGACATCAATGATTGCACCAGCTGTGCATAGGAAAGGTCGGCCTAGAATGAGAGGGTCTTTCGGTTCATCTTCGAGCTCCGGAACCATGAAATCCGCCGGAACAGTGGTGTTGCCAATTTGAACTTGGAGGTCTTCGAGAACGCCTACTGGCAACTTGACTGCTCTGTCTGCGAACACCAATGAAATCCTGGTTGGCTGGAAATTGGTTAGTCCCATGCGTTTTGCAACTGAGTAGGGCATGAGATTCACACTGGAACCTAAACCGAGAGGACAAATTTTCCAAGATCTTCCAATTTCCTGACTGTTCTGTTTTGAAGGACTGTGCTGCATTCTTTTGAGACCATCATGATATCGTTGTCTGCAGAGGTCTTCCCAGACTGCTGATGTGTTGTGATTTTGCATAGTTTTAGCTTTGTTATTTCATATATATTCATGCATTAACCTTACGTTTATTTGCATTTAGAGTCTATTGCATGTACATTTGCATCTTGTAGGTGTTGGATGAATTGTTTGGAGTTTTGGAGGTGATTAGAGCACAAAAGGAGCTTTCGAGGAGTCTTGAACCGAACGTGTGAAAGACAAGCATGGATGAAGGTCTTAAAGATATCTTTTGAAACTTGTCTTTTGGGAAGACATGGTAAATTGAGTTAGCTTTACAATGGAGGTGGTTTCAAGTCGTTTGGAGCTGTATTGAGGGATTTATGATCAAAATACTACACACATATCAGTATGACATTCCTAGCGGCCACCCTAGCAACATCAACAATAGCCTTCGAATTTTAAGCCTTTAGACTCATTTTTATTCACTTAAAACCTATAAAACTCATTACTATTCATTATTCTTCTTATTTTTGGTATTCTAAAGGTGTGTGCAACATGGAGAAAGTGGAGAAAACTTTAATGAGTGAGTTTTATCTCTTTAAAGCTTGCAACATGGGGGATGGGTTGTCTATCATGAGTTTGGTGGCTCTTTTGGCCTAACTTTCTCTACCTTTTCTGAAGAGGCAAGACTGTTTTGGCCATATGAAGGGGCAAAAGGTGTTCTATAATGGAAGAAAGTGGAGATTAACTTTTATGAGTGTGTTTTATGCTTTATGCTTTCACATGATGGATGTGTTGTCATCCTCCTTTACTTAGGCTATAAAAGAGACTGCAAGGGGAAGGAGGAAGACACACAATACACAGAGTACAATACAACAAAGAGTAGAGAGTGAAAGTTTTATAGTTTCATATTTTGTATTTTGAGAGTTTGAGAGAAAACATTTGTTCTTGAGCTGTTCTTCATTGTTCATCATCTATTCTTGAGTTTTAATTTGGTTTTGCTTGTTTAATCCTTGTTTATCTTTATTCTCTGTTGTATCTACTTGAATATGCTTCAATCTATTATGAGATTAAGTGTTTTCATGGAGATTAGTGAGTAGTTTCCTTAAGAATTCATGGGTTAGGGAGATTAGAGTAACTTAGTGAAGATCTATGGTGTTATTGTATTAGATCCTTGTATGAACTTGCTTGTTGAGTATTTTTAATGCTTGTTTAGTCTTGATCACTCTAAACTTGATTTCTAAACACTTCTCATCAGACATGATTAGATGAAGTGTTTGAATCAACTCAACTAAGCTCTAGTGAGATTAGCCAAGGACACTTGATGTTAAAATTGCTAGATAGTTATTAAACTTGAACTTAAAGATTGCTTGATTGAATTAAGCCAAAGACATTTGATGTTTAATGATTTCTAAGCAAATGGACATTTACCTAGACATAGGACTTGTCTAGAATTGTGTTTAGACTTAAGAGATTACTTTGATTGAAAGCTTGTCACCTAGATTGGATCTTAGTTACTTGAAATCAATTCCCTTAGCCCATGGATTCACTTGTTTATATTTCTAGGATATTAGTTTGTTACAAATCATCTATCTTCTTGTTTGCTTAGATTAGGAAGGTTTGTGTATTCTTGGTGTTATAAGTCTCTAGTTCTCTGTGGATTCGATCCTAAAATGCTACAATGACATACCATTCGATTGTGGTATTTTTGGCACATTAGGTTAATTGGTGTGTGCTTAAACGCTTAATCACAGTCCAGGTGAGGATGTGATTCGTGGCAGTCCAGTAAGAACTGTTTTGTCTGGTTTGATTCAATATGATCGAGTTATGCTTGAATTGAATTTGTTTATGGAAAGTTCGTTCATCGTACTCTCAGGAGAATGAATGATAGGATTTGTTATGGAAAGTTCATTCATCATGTTCTTAAGTAATGTATGATAGTAATTGTTTATGGAAACTTTGTTCATTATGTTCTTAGGAAAAGCATGCTAGAATTGATGAATTGATAATCGAGTTATGTTAGGATGTTTATATAAGAAATGAATGTTTGATCTTGAAAATCTAAGTCATAGAATTGTAATGCGTTTAAGGAAAGTTTAATCGAATTGAGTTAATTAAGGGAACTGGTTAAGATGATGTAATGGACCTTCGGTGTCAAAGGTTTGGCTACGCAGGTTTGGCTACGGCCGAAGGTTTGGCATCAGCCGCAGGTTTGGCTACGGCCGCAGGTTTGGCTTCGGCCGCAGGTTTGGCTTCCGCCGCTGGTTTGGCTTTGGCCACTGGTTTGGCTTCGGCCGCATGATTATGGCCCTTCGGGTCGAAAGTTTAAGAAATGTAAAAGTAATGGAACTAGTTAAGTAAAGGAATGATAGAACCGGATGCTAGGGTGTTAGTATTGATTGAGTGTTTGATTCTTGGGCTGTAGTGGGCGGTATTGAGCGTCCTCACTGAGTATTTTTGTATGCTCATGCCTCCTTTTACGATGCAGGTAAGGTTGATTGTGTGGACCGGAGCGCGAGGCTACAAAGACCATCGGGAAGGGTGTTTGGGTAATGTTGGGAAGTTTTGTAAAAGATATTTTTATTGTAAACTACATGATTTCAAGTACTTAGTCTCGTGTTTCATTTTTAAAGTTGCAGTATTTCTCATTATCATCCGATAAAATTCGACTTGATCTTTTACTTAAAAATTTTCACGTGTTTTCAAAGATTTCCGGGTTGGGGTGTTTCAAAACCCCTTTTTAAGTTTTTGTCACAAAAATAGTCATCAATGAAGAAAATGACCAAAATAAGTTTTATTAAAGGGTAAAATACATTTTTACCCTAGGGTTAACTAATCTAGATTTAGAATTTAGAGTTAAGGAGTGTGGTTTTAGGGATAAGATTTTAAATTAAAAAAAAAAATTAAAATTAAAATTAAAATTTTCAAAATAAAAAGAGGATATTTTGATCATTTTCTTTCTTGAAGACTATTTTGTGACAAAAACTTAAAAAATGCTATTTGAGATAATTGTCCTTAAAACAAATAATTTATAATATGATTTAATAAAACCCACAAGTATACTTATACCTCTAATACTTTAGTGTTGACTTTACAAATAAACTAAATAAAAAATAACACAATCTCATCGTTTATAAATGAAAACTAATCATATTGAACAAAGACAACACCAATGTCAAACCTGAATACCATATGAATCTATAACATAATAAGTATAAATAATTACATTTATCTCAATTTCAAAAGTTAAAAACATATGATTATGAAGAACAAACAATGGCCCTGTCGGCGGATCAAAATCTAGTAAGGATTAAAATTTAAGAAAGATTGTAAAGAAGGCAAGTTACCAAACTAAGCTGTGGCCGAACTAACGTTGGTTCGATCTTTTGTCAACTCCAGCCATTGACGATCATCCATCCCATGATGTTTCCTAAGGTCAAATTAAAGCTCGTGAAAGAGGTCTATGAGGCCTTGAGATCTAGTCGTAGGTGGAACGAGATTTTACTCATTATAACACATGATGAGCACGGTGGGTTTTACGACCATGTAGCTACTCCGGTGGGGGGAGTCCCTAATCCGGACGGTTTCTTGGACTTGATGAACCGTATAAGTTTTAACTGGCTTGGCGTTAGGGTTCCCATCTTTTTCATCTCTCCTTGGATTCAGCGTGGCACATGTAAATTAAATTGTTAGCTTGAAATTAGTTTTCTTAATTCATGTAAATCAAACACAACACATCTAATTTAGTTTAATTTAGAACAAACCTCAAAATGAATAATATTGAGTGGCTATCCTTTTCCTTCTCCTATTGCTCACTCAATGGGCTGAATCATGCGTCTCCTAGAGTTTTGTTCTGCAGTCATACATTTTAGGAACCTGAAATCTGAATTAGGTTGAAGACTAAACTGCAGTGTCTTTGATGTTTGTGAGCTCTCTCGCTACAGAACAATGGTTAACAAAGGAACAACAACTGATGAACCTAAGAGAAATTAAAGCTTGGAAAATCTCTGATGTTCGGGGTCTTTAATCTATAATTGGCTCATGCCTTTGAATAAAGAGTGCAATAACAACTCTTCTGAATTGGAAATATATATATCTGAAAGAGTTTGACAATACATTCTTTCAAAATTTACTCTTTGTCTCTCTATTAGAGGTGTTCCACCAAATAATGTTTCACTATCTTTTTATCATTTCTTTTCACACTTAGAAAGATACAAAACTACAGTCTGCTTACAACAAAAAACTTGTCATTAGTAGTAAAACACCGATTACCCCTCTAATTCGACCCTTATAGATTTCTCTAACTATTTTTTAAAAAGCTTGGTTATATCATCTATACAGCCTTAAATTAGCTACAAGAATTTTTCACAAAGGATCCGTTCTTTTTCAGAGAATGCCATTAATGAACATGGTTTGAGCTACAATGAAACAGGCATCAAATAGAAATGGTTGAAAAATAGTCGATGACAAAAGGCTAAAGATGACAAGGGAAGTTGTTCGAAACTTTCATCGTCCACTCCCATTGAGGAGTGAATGAGTAATAAACATTGAGTTGTGGGATGAGGAAGAAGACAGTGATAGTGAAGGGAGCTGTGATAACGCCGTTGGAATGAGAGCTCCAATTCCGAGAGAATCTGGCCAAAACTCGGGCAATGCTAGGTTTCCGTTTAAGTACTGCACCACTTGTTCCATGGACGGTCTTGCATCAGGAGCAAGGTTTGCACAGAGCAACACAATTTTCAGAACCCGCTTGACTTCTCTGGATGAGAATTCTGTCAACTTTGGATCTACAGCATCAAGCAAAGAGGCCCCTCTCCAGCATTCACAAACCCATTTGATCAGAAAACGTTTTGCAGCAGGCAAGTGAGGCTCAACAGGTCTCCTCCCACAAGTTACTTCAAGCAAGAAAACACCAAAGGCATATACATCAGTTCCAGTTGAAGGTCCCATTGTTGTAAGATCAGGTGCCATGTAACCAAAAGTTCCAACTGCTGCTGTTGTGGTTGGATCAGCTCCTCTTTCATACAACCTGGACATACCAAAATCTCCCAACCTTCCATTAAACTCTGCGTCCAACAAAACATTAGAAGCTTTGATATCTCTGTGTATAACAACTTGGTCAGCTTCTGTATGTAAGTAAGTAAGCTAAGGAGATGTCTTTGAGAATGGCAAATCTTCTCCACCAGGGGAGAGTCGGTTTATCATCATTAAACAAGTAACCATCAAGGCTACCATTTGGCATGTACTCAGAGACAAGTAATAACTCATGGTTCCTCCTGCAATACCCAAGAAGTGGAACTAAGCTCCGGTGTTTTAAACTCTTCATGCACACGATCTCTGCGACAAATTGCTTCATACCTTGTTCACCTTCATGTGCTACTTTCTTCACAGCCACTTCTCTCAGCTCTATGCTCCGAGGGAGTGTTCCTTTGTAGACTTCCCCGAAACCTCCTCTCCCAAGAAACTCATTTCTACTAAACCCTTTTGTTGCTTTGTACAGAGATTTGTAAGAATACCTGAGTGGACCATACACATTTTCCCATTCCTCTCTCACTTCAGCGTACAGGTTTCTTCTATACATATAAGCTCCAAAGAGAAGCCCCAAAACAAACAAAGCTAGTAAACCCAAGAGAGCATCAAACACCAGAGATGTAAACTTGTTTTTATGGCTAGGTTGAGGAACTTTGGGAAGCTTTGATACGTCAACCTTCTGAAGCGACGCCATGCTTTTGCTAAAACTCCACCCGAGTACGTACTGGTTGACCACGCTTGACCCGGTCGAACCAGAAAACCCGACAAACATTCTTCTACCTTGCACAATCTCGGTAAGATTGATAGATGTTGATGACAAAAGAGGTCGGCTTGGTTTCTGGTTTTCAACAGGAGCCAATGAAACGTTGAGTGTTGTTCCTTCATAATCCACCCAAACCTGGATAGGATCTCCACTCAAGAGCTTCATGTCTATCTTCCTACCTTCTTTATGGGAGAAATAAGAAGCTTTAGCAGATACCACAGACTTTGGGCTGTTCACGTCAATCCCAACATGATTATCATTGATGTCGAGCACATCTAGAGTTTTAGTTATATCAAGCTCAACAGCCAACACACGTGTGGAAGCAGATCCCTTTGGGTTGAAAAGCCCGAAGTATCGAGTCGGTTGGGCGCCTTCGAAGTCAGTGGAATGAGACACAAAAAACGCCATACCGTGGCCTCCAGCTTCAGCTGCACGGACAAGCGCGCACACAAAATGTGTGGAGAACGAAACTGGTTCTGACGGTTTGAAGTCAATAGGCTGCTCGAAGAAAGCACGACCCATTTGAGTTGTCGTCGCATTCGTCAGTTGCAGGACCTCTTTTTGGGAAGGATTCTTGCACTACCGTCAAGGTGAAGACGATGGTCTCCTTGGTTGAAGCCGTTGAAGACGAACGTCGTCTCTTGTTGGAATGACATGCAAACACAATATGTCATCCAGATGATTCCCAAAAGCGCTCCTCGAATCATTGGGAACATAAAAGAGTTATAGTTTTTCTTTTTTGTTTTTAAATTTCCCCTCTCTTCACAAACTGGTTAACAGCTATTTCTTCCGTAGACCCAAAGAGTTATATACGACTGCCTTTTGGAATCTTTATGGTATATAAATGAGCACCATGAAACAGTACAAAACAAAAAGAAATTGGTAAATAACGTGGCTTCATGGGACATGTATATTATTTGAAGAGGAATATGCCAAAAGATTTATCATTGAGAATAAAAGGTTGATGGTGATGCTGCAACCTTAATAAATTGAAGTATTCGGGCGTGAGTCATAAGGTCAAATCACTGGAACTGACAAGTTAATGGATATAGCACGTCTAAAGTCTTCCATACGGTATGAACTATGAGGCGCAACATACTCATTGATATTAAGATACTACAGAATAACATGAAGGGACTGACTTTCTCTATATAATATTCATCCTGTACGCTATTTATTTATGTCAAAGGTCAACTTTCTTGGACAACGACAAAGCCATTCTTAACAACAAAGAATGCGAACTTTCATAGCATACAAATGTGATTATCATATCCAATTCATAACAATCCTAGGTTCAAAAGATCAGCTAGGGCAGCGGTGCACTGTGCACAACGAGAAAAAAACAAAGATGCGCTAATGGACGTGGACGAGCCCGGTTTACAGTTCTCTATCGCCCATGTACTAGAGTTTGCACACGAATATATTGGTCTCTTGCACTATGCAGATGGCAACCAAGCCTACAAGAGAACAAGTTCATGAATGCTGTGAATAAAGAGACCACCCCGTAATAGTATCTATCATTCTCCATAACATTGTTTCCTTCTATGTTTGTGTTGAAAGATCATCCAATAAACAAAAACCAAAACCTTCTCAGTTTCCGGAGAAAGAACCGACAAAGCCTAATATGTGTATGCATATCACACCTATTCTAATAATTTGTTTTAAGAAATTAGATTATGTGAATGCATGGCACTGATAATACCTAATATCTTATAATCTTGGAAACAATCACTACCTAAACTTGATACTGTAGAAGCCAAAAAACCGGACTCCCATAAACGATATAATAAAAGTGACGTTAAGGAAAATAGACGATTGTAAAAATTGAATACAAGAACAATAAGAAATCGTATTCGCAAACGGACATGGAATCGAGATATAATATATTTCCTTAACTCTAAATATTCGCTCCGTTAGTGAGACGGGACTGTACGAATATAGAGTCCTAGGATACAACCATGGCAGATGAATCACGCCTCACTCGTGACCGCCCTATCGAACTATAAACTCTATGAAACACTCTCGTATTTAAGACTTATGCTAAGGGATTTTTGCTGTTGGTTTGATGTGTAAAAACGTTAAGCAATGAAGGAAGAGCAGAGGCGAAATTTAAAGAGACAGAGAAGACCCACTTCCCGCAACAGCTGCTGCACGTGGGCAAGAATCTCGCGGAGATCGAGGGAAGTTGAGTTCCAAAACTTCTTCCTCAAGACTCTCTCTAATCTCGTTTAAAACTTTTGAGAGGATAAAATGCATGACGTTTTTATTTTCTAGACAAACTACTTGTCGTTTTAAATAAAATTGCATGCTGTTTTTTCTCAAAATAAATGGCAAAACGTTGAGCTTAACTTGGTCCAAAAAGAATAGTCTTATTGGGCCGGAGGCCCTCCACCAAGACCAAAGACCCAAGACCCAAGACGCATGACCCAAGACGCAAGATGCAAGACCCAAAGCCCACGCCCACGCCCACGCCGAGCCGAGCCGGCCGGACGGCGGCGGCGCGCGCGCGCGGGGGAGCTCTCCTCTCTCTCCAAGCTGTTTAAGCTTTCATGGTAAGTGAACATATATATATTGCTCAACTTCTCTTCCTTTAAGTGATGTGGGACAAGTCCCTTTACATCATAAATAATGATTCTTTGGGCTGTTAAATACACAGGCCCAAGTCATTTGCTTTTCACACATTTCATTAAAGCCTAATGGCTATTAATGGATCCAACAATCCCCCACATGAATAGAAATGACTCTTCTAGACTAAATGCAGACTCGATAGACTCTAAAAAACTATACTTATTCTAATCCTTACTAGACTAGACAAACTTATTGAGAGTGTTTGTGAAAAATTCACTGTGTTTGAGTTGGTGGCGTTTTTAAGCCTTGAACCACTCATTGTTAATATCTGCCGGGTTTACTTTACCAGAAGGTGAACATGATGTCTTGAACCAACCAGTGTTTTATGTAGACCGAGACAACAAGCATAACACAGCTTCATTTTCTCGTAGAACTTAGTTCTCTATTGTGTTCATTGTGGCCCTGAACTATTCATGGTTTTCATGAGTGAACTTAGAGAATATAGCCTTGCATTCATTCTCCTAGAAACGGCCCCATTTCACACTCATTAGGTGATTGACCATGAAAAGTATTGAGTAATACTCCGCTTAGAAGCTATGAAATCATTAAAAGCTTATGTTTATCCTTTACACATTTGTTAGCACTTTTCTCATCTTAGGAGCTGGGAAGAGACTACTTTGTCTCAAGTGCTTTGGTTAGATTCTGCTTGATTTTGTTTTCCCTTTGAACCTACGTCTTGGGATCTCCAGTCATGATAGGTAGGGTTGCAATCAAGCATCCTCATTCGTTATAGGCTTTAAACCCATTTCTTTTGATGATTTAGCAACAACATCTCGTGGCAAACCTTTAGTAAATAGATCCGCTAGGTTGTCAGTCGATTTGATGTAGTCTATTGTGATTACACCGGTTGAGATAAGTTATCTAATGGTTTTATGTCGTTTTCTGATGTGACGAGATTTACCATTGTAGAGATTATTCT
>NC_027756.1:43114036-43114230 GCF_000695525.1 Brassica oleracea var. oleracea | reverse complement strand
GTGGCGGTACTGCAACTTTTGCCAGGCACCCCCACACTTTGAGGTATTTATACGAAGGTAAATTACCTTTCCATAATTCATATGGAGTTTTGTCAGTTACTTTGTGTGGAATTTTGTTGAGGATTTAGTTAGTGGTAAGCAACGCTTCCCCCCACATGTTCTGGGGTAACCCAGATTCCTGCAACATTGCATTC
>NC_027756.1:43099525-43112386 GCF_000695525.1 Brassica oleracea var. oleracea | reverse complement strand
CTGCAGCGTTGAGTGGAGTCTGAATGACATCCGTGGTGTCAATGGGGGTGTTGTTATCATTTGTCATTTTTCTGTAGAGAAAACATGAAAAAACGGATTAGTACTCCATTCAACAAATAATATATTATTTTAAGGAAAATAATAGTCTATAATCGATGTTCATTTTTGGTGTTTGAACCAAATTATATCGATATAAGTCTTGAGAAAATCTTGAGAAAACGTTTTGCAAGCTCGCTTAGAAGCGTTCGCAGAAACCATTTTTATAGACTTAGAATGTTTCATAAACTCACTTAGAAACCATTATCAAAAAACATTTTGCAAAAAATGCTACAAAGCAATCCACAAAGCGTAATGAAATAAACAATAAACGTTTCGCAGAAGTGCTAAAAAGCAAATCGCAAACACGTTACGAAATAAGAAAAAACGTTTCGCGGAAGTGCTAGAAAGCAAATCGCAAACACGGTTCCAAAACCTGTTTTTATAATCATTCTTCAACCCGATTTGAGCTTTAGACATAAAGCAATTTTGAGTTAAGATTGTTGAAACCAGAAAACCAGACTGACATAAACGATAAAATAAAAGCTATGTTAAGGAAATAGACGAATGTAATAGGCGAATACAAGAACGATAAGAAATCGTATTCGCAAAGAGACATGGAGTCGAGATATGATCTCTTTCCTTAACTCAAAATATTCGCTCCGTTAGTGAGACGGGACTGTACGAATATAGTCCCAGGATACAACCATGGCAGACGAATCACGCCTCACTCGTGATCTCCCTATCGAACTATAAACTCTACGAAACACTCTCGCATTTAAGGCTTACGCTAAGGGATTTTCGCTGTTGGTTTGATGTGTAAAAACGTTAAGCAATGAAGGAAGAGGAGAGGTGAAATATAAAGAGACGGAGAAGACCCACTTCCCGCAACAGCTGCTGCACGTGGGCGAGAATCTCGCGGAGACCGAGGGAAGTTGAGTTCCGAAACTTTTTCCTCAAGACTCTTTCTTATCTCGTTTAAAACTTTCGAGAGGATAAAATGCATGACGTTTTTATTTTCTAGACAAACTACTTGTCGTTTTAAATAAAATTGCATACTGTTTTTTCTCAAAATAAATGGCAAAACCTCCACCAAGACCCAAGCCCAGCCGAGCCGGCCGGACGGCGGCGGCGGCGCGGGAGCTCTGCTCTCTCTCCAAACTGTTTAAACTTTCATGGTAAGTGAACATATATATATTGCTCAACTTTTCTTCCTCTAAGCGATGTGGGACAAATCCCTTTACATCATAAATAATGATTCTTTGGACCGTTAAATACACAGGCCCAAGTCATTTGCTTTTCACACATTTCATTAAAGCCTAATGGCTATTAATGGATTCAACAGTTTGTGACTGTCACGCGACTCACAATCAATAGAAAATAACTGAAATTCTAAGGAACAATATTGTAAGCAGAGTACAACCTTCCTCACTATATAAAAATAAAATACAAGTTGACTTGAATATGCATAAATGTGACAGATAAAACCTTAAATGAGAACAAGTTGTGGACATCTTATAAATCTATTCATAACTAGAATTAATGACATAAGAGAGAAGCTTATTTCAATCTATAGCAATTAACAAACAAATTTTCTGTTGTCCATTGTTGGGTTATGTGATTACCATTAACAAAGATTAACTCTACATGAGGAATAAACCCATAACCATAAAATATACAACAATTCCTCATCACAAAACAATTATACTATTCGTCTTGACCATTTATAAATGTGAAAGAAAATTATAAGCGCATTATAATAATTATAGAAGAAATGAAAAACACGGCTGGATAATAAGTAAAACTTTTAACCGATTAATCGTTACTTTCCCGCTATAAACCCATTTTGGCCCAAATTTACAGTTATTCATCCATTTACTCAGTCGAAACTTGATAAGTTATAAACCAGTTAATTTATATACATATTGACATATCTGCACCCCCTTGAAATGGGTGCATGTACATACATCACACCTCTCCTACGGTGGTTGCCAAAGCTCCGAATGAACCCGAACTAAGTCATGGACTTGGATCTACCAAATGATAAGAATGCCTCTGAGATTCAATTATAAACCACTTTGTCTCGGTTGAATGTAAACCTCCACCCTTCACCCTCCAACGGGCTCTTTCTCTTTTGGGGTCTTATTTTTCTTTCTATTTGACAGGACAAACTAATAGGAAGGGATGATTATTTCATTGCATTGATAGGATCTGTGAACATCTTTTCTTAATGTATTAAAGAGGGCTTCTCTAACCGGTGAAAAGTAGTGGGTGTCCACTAACGGCCTTTCCAGGCTCAGCTCCGATAACGAAATTCCGGGAGGAGTCGGTAGTTGGGCACTGGATCCCTTTGGACCTGAAGAACGTGTGACGCTGGATCGGGATTTGGTGAATCAACTGGTCGCTCCTCTAGTTGAAGTATCGGGCCCCTTTTCGTTGCCTAGGTTACACCTTCGGAATACCCCAGAAGGAAATTTTTCTATACTTCCCTAAATCTTTACTTGATGCCACGCCGACTCTCCTTGCGTCATAAGGCGTGGAATTAGACCAAGGGGAATCTCATAGAAACAGGTCCCTCTAACACAACAAAGAAATAAGTACACTTATATTTTATTATCAAGATCAAAACAATATATTTTGTTTCTCTTTTGAATGAATTATATTCTTATGTTTTGCATTACGTATTAGATGTAAACTAGTATTGATTCCATGCTACACATCGAAATATTTTTGATTACATATAAAATAAATATCAGTTATACATAACTAAGAACGAAATGCATGATGTATATATACTTACAGAACAAAGATATCACGAAAATCATTAACATATTTGATTGCCTCAGTGATGCATAGAGTTAAACGTAATTTCTTTTCATAATTGCATGTGATTGAATATCAAACATCTGAAAATAAATTTTGTATTGCAGACTGTAATAATACAAAAATGTAGTTGCTAATATATGTCTATGTTAATTTTCTCTTAGATTTAATTAACGTTCCCAAGTCCGCACTGTTTTTGCCATCTCCAAGAGTTCATGTTCCTGCCCCTATGATACATAATCCAATTGGAAATTTCTCTGCTGTTTGTTTATTGAACCTTAGGATCTTCATAGTTTGGAAAAGAAAAGGATCGTGGACAAAGAAAGAATTATGGGTCGTGGGCTGCTTTTTTTTCAAACAGTTCCACGGTTTCTGTTATTTTTTCTCTTTTAGCATTATATTTTTTTAATTTATTTTTCTTAATTCTGTAAATATGAATTATGTGGCAAATTATAATTGGTAATATGAATTTTGCTTTAGTATATAAAGGATTTAAAGAAGTAAAACCGATTTAGTTTGGTATTCATTTACAAATTTATGAATCTTAAAAATATTTTTCTTTATACAATAATGTATATACAAAAAAGTTCATGAATATTTCCTGATTTTTTAAATAATAAATAAATTGCTAGAGTGTAGCGATTTTTAGAACAAGGCTGCATTAGTATTAATTTTTAACTAGGTTAATATATATGTTTTGCGCGGGATGAACATTGTGTATACAAATAATTTTTACATATTATTATTTATTTTATGTTCATTTACATAATACATATATAATTGAATTAGAGTATACATATATATATATCAAAACAATACATCTTGTTTATTTACAATAAATTTTTGAAAACAAATAAAAAAATCATTTTATTTATTTTATATGAGATATAATTAAATTTCAATGATATTTACATAGATATATAATATATTTTAATATAAATATTTATTATTGTGACTCCCTATTCATATAATTTTATTAACATTTGTTTATTTGTTGTAACAATAAATTTAAAATCATTAATCACAAAATTTTCAATCTGAATTTTTTCAATGCAAATTTCAAAATTAAGATATTAAAGTCTCTGTATTTTTTCAATGCAGGTTTAGAAATTAGCATATTTTTATATGGTATATAGTTTTATTTAAACGATATTAATATATATATATATATATATATATATATATATATATTTAATATGAGTATCTATTAAATGAATTTCATATTCATACAATTTTTCATTTCCATCATGTTATAACAAAAAAATTAAACGATTGATCACAAAAATTTCTATGTGAAAATCTAAAATTTTTATTATATGTTTAATGCACTACAAGAAAACATCGGTATTCTGACGGACATTCCGACGGAAAATGAAATCCTCGGAATTTCCCGAGGAATTTCCGAGGAAATTCCAAGGAAACCCAAAATTTGAGTTTCCTCGGAATTTCCTCGGAATATACCGACGGAATTCCGAGGAAACATCAATCCGTCGGAATATTCCGAGGAAATTCCGACGAACTAGTGATCGATCGATGCGTTTTTGGACATAAATACATCGATCGATCCGTTTATAAAAAAACATTCGAGATTTTGAAACCCCAAACACTAGTTCCTCAGAATTTCCTCGGAATATTCCGACGGATTGATGTTTCCTCGGAATTCCGTCGGTATATTCCGAGGAAATTCCGACGAACTAGTGATCGATCGATGCGTTTTTGGACATAAATACATCGATCGATCCGTTTATAAAAAAACATTCGAGATTTTGAAACCCCAAACACTAGTTCCTCAGAATTTCCTCGGAATATTCCGACGGATTGATGTTTCCTCGGAATTCCGTCGGTATATTCCGAGGAAATTCCGACGAACTAGTGATCGATCGATGCGTTTTTGGACATAAATACATCGATCGATCCGTTTATAAAAAAACATTCGAGATTTTGAAACCCCAAACACTAGTTCCTCAGAATTTCCTCGGAATATTCCGACGGATTGATGTTTCCTCGGAATTCCGTCGGTATATTCCGAGGAAATTCCGACGAACTAGTGATCGATCGATGCGTTTTTGGACATAAATACATCGATCGATCCGTTTATAAAAAAACATTCGAGATTTTGAAACCCCAAACACTAGTTCCTCAGAATTTCCTCGGAATATTCCGACGGATTGATGTTTCCTCGGAATTCCGTCGGTATATTCCGAGGAAATTCCGACGAACTAGTGATCGATCGATGCGTTTTTGGACATAAATACATCGATCGATCCGTTTATAAAAAAACATTCGAGATTTTGAAACCCCAAACACTAGTTCCTCAGAATTTCCTCGGAATATTCCGACGGATTGATGTTTCCTCGGAATTCCGTCGGTATATTCCGAGGAAATTCCGACGAACTAGTGATCGATCGATGCGTTTTTGGACATAAATACATCGATCGATCCGTTTATAAAAAAACATTCGAGATTTTGAAACCCCAAACACTAGTTCCTCAGAATTTCCTCGGAATATTCCGACGGATTGATGTTTCCTCGGAATTCCGTCGGTATATTCCGAGGAAATTCCGACGAACTAGTGATCGATCGATGCGTTTTTGGACATAAATACATCGATCGATCCGTTTATAAAAAAACATTCGAGATTTTGAAACCCCAAACACTAGTTCCTCAGAATTTCCTCGGAATATTCCGACGGATTGATGTTTCCTCGGAATTCCGTCGGTATATTCCGAGGAAATTCCGACGAACTAGTGATCGATCGATGCGTTTTTGGACATAAATACATCGATCGATCCGTTTATAAAAAAACATTCGAGATTTTGAAACCCCAAACACTAGTTCCTCAGAATTTCCTCGGAATATTCCGACGGATTGATGTTTCCTCGGAATTCCGTCGGAAATTTCCGAGGGATTTCCGAGGAAAGATGAATTTCCGAGGAGCTATTTCCGAGGACTTTTTTCGTTGGTATGTCGTTGGAATAGCGTTATTCCGACGACATACCGACGATTTTTTCCCTCAGTATGCCGCTGTTTTCTTGTAGTGATGTGATTGTTTAATATATTTTAGTAATATAAAATTAAGAAAATGAGAGATGATACAAAAATTGTTATCAAATTTTTATTATTCATAATCATTAATTATCATATATATGGTAATCATATTAGACAATTTCATAGTTTTTATTTAAGGAAAAAATGAAGAATATTCATTTGTACACTACTAATCAATTTGATATTTAGTTTAATAAAACGTATAATATATGTTTAGACCTACTTATTTTTCTAAAGATTTTAAAAATCATCCTACTAGTAATACGTAACTACGAAAAAATGTTATAATGTCTCTCAATTAATATATAAGAGATTTAAGTCAACCAAACTCTTGTCGGTGTAATTCAAATCGATTAACAGAAGCAAGACAAAACCAATGACAAGTAGGCGAAACAAAGCCTACCTCTGAACCCAAGGTTTCTACTTTGCACTTTTCTGAATCTTCCAGACTCAAACGCAGCAACAAGTCATAGAAACATAACCCTATTGTGTACCAGCTCTCTCACTACAGAACCAACGGTTGTCAAAGAGACAACAACTGATGAACCTAAGACAAAGTTAAAGTTCGGAAAATCTCTAATGTTTGAGTGTCTTTAATCTATAATTGGCTCATGCCTTGAATAAAGAGTGACAATAACAACTGATTGTCAAAGTATTTAGTAAAGTAGCTATAAAAAAATTTCACAAAACCAGTTCCGTTTCATCGTTCTACCAGTGAAACTTGATGGAGGATGTCATTTATGAACATGTGCAAGCATACAATGAAACAAACATCGAATAGAAATGGTTGAATAACAGTCCATGGCAAGAGTCAAGAGGCCAAAGATGATGAGGGAAGTTGTTAGAAACTTTCCTCATCCACTCCCGTAGAGAACTGTATGAGTAATAAACATTGAGGTGTTGCATAAGGAAGAAGACAGTGATACTGATTCGAGCGAGAGCTGTTCTGGTGAAAGCGTTGTTGGAGTGAGAGCTCCAATTCCAGGAGAATATGGCCAAAACTCGGGCAATGCTAGGTTTCCGTTTAAGTACTGCACCACTTGTTCCATGGACGGTCTTGCATCTGGAGCAAGGTTTGCACAGAGCAACCCAATTTTCAGAACCCGCTTGACTTCTCTGGATGAGAATTCTGTCAACTTTGGATCTACAGCATCAAGCAAAGAGGACCCTCTCCAGCATTCACAAACCCATTTGATCAGAAAACGTTTTTCAACCGGCACACGAAGCTCCACAGGTCTCCTCCCACAAGTTACTTCAAGCAAGAAAACACCAAAAGCGTATACATCAGTCACGGTGGATGCTCCAAATGTTGTAAGCTCAGGAGCCATGTAACCAACAGTCCCAACTGCAGCTGTTGTGGTTGGATCAGTCCCTCTTTCATATAACCTGGACATACCAAAATCTCCCAACCTTCCATTAAACTCTGCGTCCAACATAACGTTAGAAGATTTGATATCTCTGTGTATAACAACATGGTCAGCTTCTGTATGTATGTAATTAAGAGCTAAGGAGATGTCTTTGAGAATTGCAAATCTTCTCCGCCAGGATAGTGTCGGTTTATCATGATTAAACAAGTAATCATCAAGGCTACCATTTGGCATGTACTCAGAGACAAGTAATAACTCATGTTTCCTCCTGCAATACCCAAGAAGTGGAACTAAGCTCCGGTGTTTTAAACTCTTCATGCACACGATCTCTGCGACAAATTGCTTCATACCTTGTTCACCGTCATGTGATACTTTCTTCACAGCCACTTCTCTCAGCTCAATGTTCTTAGGGAGTGTTCCTTTGTAGACTTCACCAAAACCTCCTTTCCCAAGAAATTCATGTCTACTGAACCCTTTTGTCGCTTTTTATAAAGATTTGTAGGAATATCTGAGTGGACCATACACATTTTCCCATTCCTCTCTTACTTCGGTGTTTGAACGGGATTCAGTCGACTAAGATGGAAGAAGTTAGAAATGGGATGGCTAAAGACGTTTTATTTAGATTTGGTTTGAAGGATTACAAGAGTGACAAGAAGATTCAAGAGCGACAAGATCGAAGAATAACAAGATCAAAGAGATAGCCTAAAACCCTAGATCTAGCCGCTCAGTGTGTTCAATGGTCCAAAAGTCCCCTTCTTGTTGCTTACTTTTCCCTTCTTATAGGACTTCCTCCCCCCTGATGCCCTAATTCCGTGCCCCTTTGGGCCTTGATGCGAGAGCCGAGTATACGGGCCTGAACAAGGCTCCCTCCAAGCCGGGCACTTTTAGCCGACTTACTCGACCGGCTAAAAGTACTCTAAGGTCAAGCCGATAGGTTTAGCTACCGAGCCGACCAAATCGATCCGACTTGCTGGATTAAGGCCTGTTATTCGATGGGCCTTGTGGAGGGATGTAATCCATCTCCTACAGTGAATTTGTGGGTCAGGTTTATTCGGATAACATGCTCTAATGCAAAGGATAACCCTTCCCGTTTAGTCGTCAGTATGTGCTTTTAGTCGCATGACATCCCGTGAGCGTCTCTAGTCGCTTCGAGTAATGTTGAGTCGTTGATGCGTGCTTTCACTTCTCAATCTTTACGATGAGATGCAGTTTACACGGGCGATACATCATTTCGGAAAAAGCGACGGGGATCGGTTTTGTTGGTTAACCGGGGATCGGTTTAAATCAAGACCAGGAATTGATTCCGGCCTGACAACCTAATTGAAAATTGGTTCGAGCGAAAAACCGAACCATCGCGAGTAGGTTTCTGGGCATTTAGGCGGCCTTTTGAGGTCTATTTAGGCCTGCATAGACCTAATGATTGTGCTCGGAGAACGTGCCTTGATTTTTGCTATAAATAGACCTCTTTCCTTTGCTTTCGTCATTCTTTTCTGCAGATTCAGGTATCCCGTTTTCTCTCCTTTCTCTCTACTTTTGCTTTCTCTCTCTAGATAGGTTTTTCTTCGTATAGACTCGTTGGTATAGTTCGGCGGTTGTAGTCATCCCCTGAATTAAGGAATATGCCTCCGAGAAGTCGATTGTCGTGAGAAGAGAAAGGGAAGGACATCGCAGATTCTCCGAGTCCGACCAGAGATGTGTCAGCGCCCGGCAGTCCTCTGGACGATTTCGACTTGATTCATCGCGATGCTGTTCGGGACACGGAAAACATGACTCTATCTCAGCGTCTTTTGGTCGCTGATGCTCATAGGATGATTCGTGATGAAGACGCCGATCGTGTTGAAGCCGGGAGCAGTGATGTGAGCGGAAGCGAGGATAGAGGGAGATATCAAGGCGATACTGCGACTGGCTCCGAACGTGGTGACACTGATGAGTCTGATCGGTCTCCGACTCGTTCGAGACAGGTCCGCGAGAGAGTTTGTTTCGACCAGATAGACTGTCGCCCAACTGTTTACCATCCTGGTGGGATCTTCGAAGAGCTTGCTCCGCTGCCACCCGGACTGCTACGGGCCCTGCGGGCTCAGTCGTGGGGGAACGTGTTTGGATCTTCTGCTTCTCATCATACCGTGAGGGATCTGTTAAGGGCGAGCGGTGGTGCCGGCGTTACTTACATCATCCTGTCTGCCGAGCAGGGTCCCTGGTCGCCTCCGGTCAGTTACCAATGTGTGTATGAGTCCTATTTTGGGGATCATACGAAGCTATGGTTACCGATTCCCCGGTTAGTGACGTCCTACGCATTCCGCCGAGACATCGCCATCTCTCAACTTTTGAACGGGTCACTGCGAATAGCCGTCATGCTAATGGTAATGGTAGCTGAGATGGACATCTCGATGAGCGTGAGGGTCTTCGAGGAGTTGACTTTAACGAAGGCGGAGCCGAACGGGATCTTCTCGGTGAAAATGCGTTCGAACTACAATGTCTTGACCGGTCATCAAAATAAGACGCAGGATTGGCAACGCGCGTATTTCTTCGTGAAGTCTGATGAACGTGCTTTCGAAGAGCCGCCGGGGGACGACTACCGCGTTCTGTGGAACCAGCAACTAGGTAGAGACTCGTATGTTGGAGTTTTGTTTTAGTCATTAGTTCTAACTTTTCTTATCCTTGTATTTGCAGTTCGTCATCCGAATACGATCGCCTATCCCGAGAAGTTTTTCGAAAGTGCTCAAGCGATCGCGGCGCATAGTCAACTTCGTTAGCTGGATCTTAGTCGGGACTGGATACGTCGCCAACAAGCTAGGATCGCTAGAGGTAAGCATGCTGATTGTTTTTAGGGCCTACTCGAGTTTCTTTTTGTGATTTTTCACGTTGATTCTCCCCTTTTGCAGTTGATTGGGAGGCGAGGCTTCCTTGCGTTCTCGGTCCCCGTAAATCGCGCCTCCCTTTGTTTACTCGTAAACAACAGAAACTTCTTGACAAAGCCAGAGAAATGGACGGATTTCCGGATCTAAGCGCTCTGTTAAAAGGAAAGCTGCAATTGCTCACGAAGAAGTCGACTTCAGTCGATCCTCAGGGACCGTCTAACTCTGGAGTTGACGTCACTTCTGAAGGTGGTGGAACCTCCCGAGAAGGGGCCTCCAGAGAAGGAGCCTCCAGAGAGGAGGGCCCTATTGCAACCGATCAGGCGGGGACGGCAGAGACTTCTGCTTCTGGCCCCAAGAAGAAGAAAAAGACCAAAAGGACTAAGGTGGGAGTGACTGACGAGGTTCCTCCCGAAGAGTCTGCTCCCCTCGATGCGACTTCCGAAGGTTCGAAGTCCAAAAAGAAGAAGGATGGGAGAAAAAGGTCTCGTGGCGGGGCAGAAGGACAAGAGGCCGTTTTAGTCGGGGTGGCATCAGATGGTCACCCGAGGAAGAGGACTAAGAGGTCTGTTGAGGCAGAGCCCCGTCCTTCTACCTCCGACGCGAACGCTGCTGACGTGGCCATAGTCGACACTTTTGGGGAGGCCAGTGGTACTCCTGGAAAACTGTCAGAGGAAAGGAGGAAAACCTGCTCGCGAGAAGGAGGTTCTAGTGGTGAGCCCGCGAGGTCTACTCCAGACTCTTCTGCGAGAAAAAGGTCTGGATCCGAAGGTTCCGTAGCGAAGAGAAAGAGGGTTGAATTCCCTGATCGCGTCGAGTTCTCTTACAACGAGATGACTCCCCTGATCCTTAATCCCCTTAGGTGCGCGGAGCTGACGCGTCAAATTCGTGGTGGGACGAAGGAGATGCCGCAACTGGAAGACCTTTATTTCAGGAATGAATACATCGATGATGCTTCCTCGAGAGCGCGGGTATCTGCGCTACCTTTCACCTTTCATCTCCTTCTTTGATTTATTGGGTTCGTCCATCTCATGTGGTCCGTGTTTGTCGTTTTACAGAGCGACGGGAGCATGAACTTCCTTGTCGAGAAATACGACAGCGCCCTGAAGCAGACGATGATTCAGTTGGGATCTTCGGAGAAGCTCGCTCAAGCAAGATTGAAGGCTGCGAAGGAGAAAGAAGTTCTTCGGGTGAAGTTCGAAGAGCTGGATGGTAAGCTCAAATCCGCCTGCGCGGCCAAGAAAGAGCTTGCCCGAGAGAACACTCGTCTGGAGCAAGAGACTGTGACCCTTGAAAAGGAGAAGACTGAGGTGCTTGAGGAAAGGGACGCTGCGGTTGAGAAATTGATCCTGGAGAGGCAACGCTTGAGAGACTCCCGGGGACTCGAGGTTACTCGTGAGAGGGAAAGAGTCGAAGCTGCTATGACCGAGAAGGCAAACCGCTGCTTTGGTCACGTGTGCGACCATTTAACTCGCTTGGATGCCTTTGGGAAAGCGAAGAATCTGTACGGTCAAGCTTCGGGGACGAGGAAGTGCCTCGAGATGATGAAGGCAAGTGGGACGGAGATTCCGCAAGAAATGATCGACGTTTTTGCCGAGCAGGAGAAACTCTACGAGGCGGAGGCTACGAAGTTCTGTGTAGGTCCGCTGTCTGATAGCAACCTCACTCTTTCTCCGCTGGTTCTCCCTTCTTGTTTCGTCGAGGACAGGTTTAGAGCGTCGTTTGATCCTTATGGATCAAACGTAGATTTGATTGGACCGAGGACGATTTCTCAGCTCATCACCTCGCTCAAAATTACCGAGGAGCCATCGGAGGAGACATTGGTCGATGTCACATCAGTCCCGGCTGAGCATGTCGGGGTCCCGGAGGGAGGTGGCCCTGGTGGACAGCCAGAGAACGAGAACCTGGAGGAGGTCCCCGGGAAGGACAAACCTGAGATGGGCAACACTCCGGTTCGAGAGGAAGAGACCGGGAACGTAGGCATCGAGGAACCGGTCCTTGTCTTGGATTCTTCTTCTGAAGGACGAGAAGGCGAAGAGGATGATAGAATAGAGCCGAGGAGACGTCGTCGTTGCAGCCCGTCGAGGAAGAGAAGACCGATGAAGTCAGGAATAGAGATGTTCCTCCGCCTCCTGCTGTGGACTCTCTTGTCTCTACTTCGGTGGAAGACCCGACTGTTGCTGCTACCGAAGACCCAGTCGGTCCTTCTGCTCTTGGGACGCCAGAGGGGGTCAGTCAAGATACTGCAACTTGAAGCTTTATCTATGTCTTCTCTTTTCCTTTTGTGTTTGTGGTATTGATAGACCCTGTTGTTGTATTACTAGGCGTACTCTTATTTTATCGGCAAGTCGTTGTTTTCAAGCAGACTTTTAGATTTGCGGGTTGTTGTGTTCCCAATCTGTACTTGCGATTTTTCTAAGTGAATTTCAGTTCACTAAGAGACTTTGCTCAGTTCTTGTGGTGTTTCGATTGAGATAACGTCTAGACGCGTTTTTCTCCTTTGAAAACAAGAGACTGAGTCTAAGAGTAGAAGGTTATTTTTATGCGTTTTCTCAAAGACTATCGAGTAAATGGGTAGCTAATCCGTTACGCGTTTAGTTGAGAAAAGGTCAAAGATTCACTCCGTTTGGTCGGTTAGTGCTTTTTGGGCGCAGGTGACTCGCGACCGTTTGGTCCTTAGGCTAAGTGTCTGATCAGGACATAGCTAGGAGATGGAACGTGAGTGTCTGCGT
>NC_027756.1:43096642-43099354 GCF_000695525.1 Brassica oleracea var. oleracea | reverse complement strand
GGTCGAGTAGAAGTGACCGCGGAGGTGCATCTACTCGGTTTTTTTTTTTAGGGGTAGAAGCGGCTTAGATGCATTGAGTTCCATGCTCTGGGCACTTCTTCTCCGCTTGACATTTGAAGTCGGTAGACTCCTAGTTTCACCACTTTGATGATTTTGTAAGGTCCTTCCCACCTAGCGCCGAGCTTGCCGGCGTTCAGCTCCTTAGTGTTCTCCAACACTTTGCGCATGACGAAGTCGCCGAGTTCAAGGGGTCTGGCTCAGACCTTTTTGTTGTAGTAACTCTCTATCTGATGTTGATAGTTTTGGATTCGCAGCAAAGCTTGGTCCCGTCGTTCTTCAATTTTATCGAGGGCATCAAGCAGCATCTCCTTGTTGAGTTCGACATACTGGGGCATTTTCGAGCGTCTGAGGCTTGAAACGTTAACTTCTGTGGGAGCCATAGCCTCAACACCGTATGCAAGAGAGAATGGTGTCGATTTGGTTGACCCTCGTGGTGTTGTGCGGTGGCTCCATAGAACTCCGTCGAGTTCGTCGGCCCAATGACCCTTTTTTAGGTCTAATCGTTTCTTAATGCCGTCGATGATGAGCTTGTTGGAGGACTCCGCTTGGCCGTTTCCCTGTGGGTAACGAGGGGTAGAGGGGCTCAAACGAATGTTCCATCTGCTGCAAAACTCCTTGAAGTTGCCCGACATGAACTGTGATCCATTATCGGTAATGATTTCGTACGGTAGACCATGGCAGCAGATGATGTTTTTCCAGACGAACCCGCAGACTTCTTTGTCGGTGACTTGAGCGTAGGCTTCAGCTTCGATCCATTTGGTGAAGTAATCAGTGAGGACGAAATTAAACGCCGCTAGCGGGAGCATGGAAGAGGTCCAATGATATCCATTGCCCATCGTATGAACGGGTACGGTGCGACTGTCATTCATAACATTTCAGTTGGACAATGAATGCTTGGTGCATGCCGTTGGCACTTGTCGCAGCTTCTGGCGTAGGACTCACAATCTGCGTTCATCGTCGGCCAGAAGAAGCCTAGGCTTCTCACTTTGATTGCTAATGCTCGTCCACCCGAATGGTTTCCTCCAGCGCCTTCGTGCGTTTCGGCCATAACCCTGGCCTTTTCTTCGCCGTGGATACATTTGAGTAGTACTTTACTCGCAGTCCATCGATGGAGTTCGTTGTCTAGGACGATATAATGGGCACTGCGCATTTTTAGTCGGCGGGCTTCCCATTTCTCGGTTGGAAGTTCCCTCTTTGAGAGATAGTCGATGAACTCAGTTCGCCAGTCCGGGCCAACTCATCAGTAACAAGAGTGTAGGTTTCGGTGACTAGGGCTATTGATACGACCAAAATATGGATCACTCTTTCGGTAAGGTTGATATGAACTCAGATCCGAGAGGATTGAGAACTGATGGATCGAGGGGTGACACTAAGGGTTGCGGAATAGCCCAAAGATACTACCAGACTTCGATCGTTGCCGGATGTGACGCACCGGTCCAACAAAAGAAGGATCGAAACTTGGAGATAACCTCACCAAGAAACTAAGAAGTGTTCTAAACAAAGAACAATGAGAGAAACTCATAAAAAAGGAAAAACAATCTGTTTTATTTCGTGGCTCTAAGGCCTTATTTATAGGATTACAAGTTGTAGAGATCCAAAGAAAAATGTGCTAAAAACAAGACATTGGAAAAAGAAACAAAGACTTGACTAAATAAAGTCTTTGACTGAAACTTGGACTACCTCTTCATAAAGCCACGACCAGGACTTTGAAAGGTGAATAATATACTCCTGATATGGGCCAAGACATGTCCCTTTGAGGCCTGGTCGAAATCCATCTTTTCCCTTAGCCAATATTTATCGGTTTCTCCATTTGGCCCAAACAAGTTCCACTACAAGAAATATGAGTATTGGTAGCACATCACGGTAGCACGAATTCACAAACTGCTACTAAAAATGGTTATTTTGGATGCCTAGCTCTATCGTAGCGTTAAATCAACGTTACATAGTATTTTACAGGGATTTTAGGAAGCGGGAAGTCAAAAATCCAATTTTTATACTTGTAACATTCATGAGTGCCAAATACTTAGTGAAAAATCACTTTTGCCACCAAAATATTTGGTTTTAGTAAAACTATTTTTTTTCTAAGTCTTTTCATTTTTTTTCTTGTTCAGAAAAAAAAAACATCAATTCACTATTTTATCTTCTTCTCCATTATCCACTTCAATCGAGCTTCTTCATCCTCCATCTTCTTCTATTATGGGTCATCTTTCTCTAAGTTTCCCTTAAATCGATTGACTGAAATCGAAGTAGCAAAACTAAATCTAGAGATTGAAGAGTATTAGCGGAGGAGGAGACGAAGCCACGACGGAGATGCTGCCGGAGTTTTAGTGACGGTAACGTCTCTTGTATGTTTATAAGCTAAAGCTTGTACCTTTGAAGCTCTGCTTAGTTTTGCTCCCTTAGACTTGGTCTCACCTTTTCTTTTAGTTACTCTGTTTCTTTTGAGAAGAAGCGGACATTTCTGGTGCTTCTGATTCCTGATCTTTGTGATTTCTAGGGTTTGTGATTCATGATCTTTGTTTCCAGAGCAACCCGAGTTTGAAGATGGTTTTGACGATGAGATTAAGGAAATCGTTGAGAAGTTTAACTTCAGGGAACCTGTTGCCTCTGAGGTAAGACTCTTTTCTTTTGGCTCTTGAGCTTGATTGAGAG
>NC_027756.1:43095901-43096393 GCF_000695525.1 Brassica oleracea var. oleracea | reverse complement strand
CCTGAACTTGAACCTTACATATACATACTTCAAACCATATATTCATATTTAAAATGTATACTTAATAATTTTAATACCCTAAATTAAATCTTGCATACAAAGTCATAAATCTAATATATTCAACTTATAATATAAATTCTAAACTTAAATAACAAATATATTCTAAAACTCAAACCATATACTTAACCTTAAACCCTAAACCACATACCTCATATTAACCTATATCATAAAACATTCAATCTTGATTTTTAAATATTTTAGTCAATCACACAACTTCAAAATTTAAATACAAAATTCAGTATTAAAATTTGAAATTATGATATCAAATTATCTAAAGTTTTTTTCGTCAAATTATTTTAAGTTTCTATAGTTAATTATAATAACTATAAATAAATAAAAAAACAAATTCAATTGTTTTTTGAGCCATTGATTTATTTGGATCAATGGCCCAAAATCAATCTCCTTATCTATCCTCGTCCTTATTTTCTATTG
>NC_027756.1:43094672-43095801 GCF_000695525.1 Brassica oleracea var. oleracea | reverse complement strand
TGAACTCCGTTTGATCTGATTCTTCTTCAAGGAGCTCCGTAATTGAGCTGAGAACATTCTCCAAGTGATTTCATGCGAAGACGACTCGTTTCTTTGAAGATATGAGTCAAACAATGAACATATATCATTACTGCTTTCCATGATCAAGCCATGCATGTCTGTTTTGCCCGGTGCGCTACTCAAGGGCGCATCAGCTATGATGGCGGTTTGGTCCGTCGAGATATCGATGCTCGGCTTCTCAATGCGGTGTATTGGAATAGTTCGTTTAACTTGGTCATGAAGCTTGCTTCCAAGGGTTGCAAGGGCGTCGGCGCAGACGTTTTCTCCTCTGGGAACTTTGACGAGTTCGAAGAATTCAAACTCTGCGGCTAATCCATGTACTATCTTGAGGTAGGCATCCATCCGATCGTTACGGGCGTCGTAATCGCCGCTAAACTGACTGGCGACTAACTGCGAGTCACAGTAGGCGCTTAAACGTTTGGCCTTGACAGTCAAGCAACAAAGATTCGTATTCAGCTTCTTTGTTCGAGGCTGGAAAGCCGAAGCTAAAAGACTGCCTGATCAGTTCGCCGGTCGGGGATTGCAGTTGAACTCCAGCACCTGCGCCCCTGTTAGTCGAAGATCCGTCGACATGCAGTGTCCAGTTTGGGTTTGGGAGCGTGAGATCTTGCTCTAACTTCGGGGCCAATTCGATTAAGAAGTCTGCGAGGACCTGAGATTTTGCTGCAGTTCTGTTTTTGTAAGTGATATCAAGCTCACCGAGTTCAATAGCCCACTTCGTTAGTCTTCCGGAGCTGTTTGTATTTTGAAGTATCGTTCGGAGGGGCTGATCGGTTAATACTTCAACCGAATGTGACTGAAAGTAGGGGCGAAGCTTTCTCGCCGCTTCGACGACTGCCAGTGCCATCTTCTCCAGAGTTGGGTATCGCATTTCTGGTCCGGTCATGCGCCTACTCGTGTAGAAGATTGGCTTTTGCTCACCGCGATCCTCTATTATTAGAACGCTACTGACTGCTGCTTGTGATGCTGCGACGTAAAGAGATAGAACGTCGCCGACGTCTGGCTTGCTGAGAACGTGTGGAGTTGTCAGATAATGCTTGAGTTGGATAAATGCCTCCTCGCATTTCTC
>NC_027756.1:43093000-43093643 GCF_000695525.1 Brassica oleracea var. oleracea | reverse complement strand
GATTGTTCCCAGTATTGTTTCGGAGGATCCGTTGAAGCCGGTTAATGTTCTGGAGGATGGTTTGATATCGTTGAGATCGACTCCCATCTTCTGCAGGGTTCCTCAGAAGATGAGGTCGACGGAGCTTCCTGTATCGATGAGGACCTTTGTGACGTCGTACTCCCCAATTCCAAGAACTACAAGAAGAGGGTCATTGTGGGGTACGTGAATCCCCTCAGCGTCATCCGGCGAAAAGGTTATCGAAGGGTGACTTGGTGGTCTAGTCGGCCATCTCTGCGAAGTCGCGACCTGCCGGCGGTAATCCTTAACGGAGCGAACAGAGTTCCCGCAAGGAGGAGAACCGCCCATGATGACATTTAGTTGACATCGCGTTTGTACCTGCTTGGAGTCTAAGAAGGCGCGTAAGTCGGTTGGTACGCTGCTGTCGTTTTTTGACGACGGAGTGTCACTACTTGACGTCTTAGTTTACTCCAAACGCCTCTGGAGGTCAGTGGGCTTCGAACGATTGAGGCGGAATCGTAGATCGCATGCTCCTGCGTTGAGTTTATCCCTAAGGTCGCCGTTCAAGCGTTCTTTGGGATCGGGATCAACTGCCGAGATACGCCGCGACTTCCGTGCATTCAACGTTGTTCGGAGATCATTG
>NC_027756.1:43092212-43092969 GCF_000695525.1 Brassica oleracea var. oleracea | reverse complement strand
GTTTCAGAACATCTCTCAAATCTTCGAGTACAGGTGTGTCATCGTTCTCGTCATTCGACGATAAGGTTTTCTGAGAGAGTATAACCTCAATGCGCCTGTGGTTAGCTGGTTGCTCTTCGTCGGCTGAGGAGTCTGCCTCGCCGTTACTCTTTGGAGCATCCTCCTCGTCATCTCGTTGTTGATTTTCGCTATGTCGACCTTTGCCTGTAGCTTTGCGCTGGGCTCTCCTTTCTTTATTCTTGCTCCAGCTCTTGCCCTTCTTCGGCTTAGCCTTCAGGGGTTCGAACTTGAAGTCGCCACTTGCTAAGGATGAGAGGTAGTGCGCATAGAGTGACTTGCACTCTGTCGTATCGTGCCCTTTGACATTGTGATACTTGCAATGTTTGGTGAGATCGACGGTCCTGGAAGGTCATGCCGCTGAACTTGCAGCTGTTGTAGTGTGGGTCGAGCAAACGGCATCGACTGGTTTGTCGGATGAATCGAGCTCCCTTACCCACTTGTTCCATCCTTCTCCGCGAACTACGAGAGTTGAAACCGGCACGTTGCTCTCGTTGATGACATACATGTATCCGTCTTTGCGGCCATTTTTGTCGATTAGAGCATGCTGGCGCGGTTCTTGTCGAGTGTTGGCGTTTTTAGCCGCCGGAGCTTTGGGTGCGTTCATCTTGCTTAGAATGGCGTTAGTATCTTCTTCCATTTGGATGAAGTTGTCAGATCGTGCGATAGCGTCCTGGAGCGACGTAGTTGGGTTTTGGTA
>NC_027756.1:43075517-43092046 GCF_000695525.1 Brassica oleracea var. oleracea | reverse complement strand
AGCTAGAGGCGGTAGCGCTGCGCTTGGTGAACATAATGTAAGTCTTGGGAAAAGTTGCTGACAAGTCGCGGAAGCTTCCGATGGAGTTTTCTTCTAACTGGGAAAACCAGGTTAGGGCTTGCTCGTGGAGAGTTTCGGCGAACAGTTGGCAATAGCCTGCGTCCCTTTCTTCGTCGGGGAGTCGAGCCCGTGCCATCGCAATGTTGAAAGTTGTCATGTGTTCCACTGGGTCTCTGCCGGGTTTGTACTCGGGTAGACACAGCTTCTATATTTTCCGAGTTGCACACTGGTCAGAGTGCTAGTAAACGGAGTGCGTGATGTTGCGGCGAGGACGCTCTCGATTTGCGGGACCGCGCTGGTTACTTGGTGAATCTTCTCGCTCATTTGTTGGAAGCTGAGTTTGACCTCGGCGAGCTCGCGTATGGTTGCGAGATCAGAACCTACTGGGGGTGGTCGGCGAGAAGGGTTTCATTAGGCTCGGAGTCATCTGAGTTGTGGTCGCCTCTGGTCGCCGTCGGGTTGGTGTAAAAGAGGCGATGGCGTATCTGCTGGGGACGGCTTGTTTGGCCATCGGGAGCTGTGAGTGCCGCGACCAAAGCAGCTAACTGGTCGTTGGTCGTCTTTTGGACTTCGTCTTGACGAGCAAGTCGAGCCATGATAGAGCTCATAAAATCTGCGGCAATGGGTGGTGCGGCTTCGGGCGTTGGTGTCGGTTCTCCGCCCGGAGCGCCGAAGGTGGTGTCGTCTTGAACCATGTAGATCTAGAACGTTACTTTAGTCAGCCCCACGGTGGGCGCCAATTGTTTGAACGAAATTCAGTCGACTAAGATGGAAGAAGTCTGAAATGGGATGGCTAAAGACGTTTTATTTAGATTTGGTTTGAAGGGTTACAAGAGTGACAAGAAGATTCAAGAGCAACAAGATCGAAGAGGAACAAGATCAAAGAGATAGCCTAAAACCCTAGATCTAGCCGCTCAGTGTGTTCAATGGTCCAAAAGTCCCCTTCTTGTTGCTTCCTTTTCCCTTCTTATAGGACTTCCTCCCCCCTGATGCCTTAATTCCGTGCTCCTTTGGGCCTTGATGCGAGAGGCCGAGTATACGGGCCTGAACAAGGCTCCCTCCAAACCGGGCACTTTTAGTCGACTTACTCGACCGGCTAAAAATACTCTAAGGTCAAGCCAATAGGTTTAACTACCGAGCCGACCAAATCGATCCGACTTGCTGGATTAGGACCAGTTATTCGATGGGCCTTGTGGAGGGATGTAATCCATCTCCTACATTCAATGTACAAGTTTCTCCTATACATATAAGCTCCAAAGAAAAGCCCCAAAACTAAGAAAGCTAGTAAACCCAGCAGAATATCATACACCAGAGATGTGTACTTATTTTTATTGCTAGGATAAGGAGCTTTGGGAAGTTTTGAGACGTCAATCTTTTGCAGGGATGCCATGCTTTTGCTGAAACTCCACCCCAGTACATATTGGTTGACCACGCCTGACCCCGTTGAACCAGAAAACCCGACAAACATTCTTCTACCTTGCACAATCTCGGTAAGATTGATGGAAGTTGATGACAAAAGAGGTCGGCTTGGTTTCTGGTTTTTAAGAGGAGACAGTGAAACGTTGAGTGTTGTTCCTTCGTAATCCACCCAAACCTGAATAGGTTGCCCACTCACGAGTTTCATGTCTATCTTCCGACCTTCTTTGTCTGAGTAATAAGAAGCGTTAGCAGATTGCACAGACACTGCTCTGTTCACATCAATCCCGACATGATTATCATTGATGTCGAGCACATCTAGAGCTTTAGATATATCAAGCTCAACAGCCAATGTCGAAGCAGATTCATTTGCGTTGAAAAGCCCGAAGTATCGAGATGGTTCGGCGCCTACGAAATCAGTGGAATGAGACACAAAAAACGCCATGCCATGGCTACTCACTTCAGTTACACGGACCAGTGCGCAAACAAAATGCGTCGAGAAGGAGATTGGTTCAGATGGATTGAACTCAATAGGCTGCTTAAAGAAAGCACGACCTATTTGTGTTGTTGTGGCATTCGTCAGTTGCAGGACATCTTTTTTTGGAAGGATTCTTGCACCACCCTGAAGGTGAATACGGTCTCCTTGGTCGAAACCGTTGTAGACGAACGTCGTCTCTTGTTGGAATGACTTGCACACACAATATAACATCCAGATGATTCCCAGAAGAGCTCCTCGAAGCAGAGGACGAGACCAATCTCGAGGAAGATCCAAGTCACGTCCGAGAGTTACTTGCTATTACTGTGGCAAACAGGGTCACATGAAGTCGGAATGTCGGTTTTTCAAGAAAGACAAACAAGCTGGTAATATCAAACCAGACCGGTTCAATCCTACAAAGAAGCATGAAGAAAAGACTACCACCATTGTGGAAGACCAGAGCGAAGAATTATATCTCGTTGGAGAATGTAATCTTAGCTCTGATGATAGCTCATGGATCGTTGATTCTGGTGCTTCTTTTCACGTCACCCCTCATGGAAGCTTCTTCACAACCTATCAAAGTGGTGACTTTGGTAATGTTCAAATGGGAAATCAAGGAAGAAGCAAGATCATTGGAAAGGGGGATGTTATTCTTACATCAAACACTGGATGTAAGATAGTTCTCAAGGATGTGAGACATGTTCCCGACATGCGACTCAATCTCATATCAACCGGAAAGCTCGATGATGTCGGCTTGGACAGTCATTTTGGTGGTGGCAAATGGAAGTTAACCAAAGGAAATTTGATCATGGCTCGAGGAAGAAAAGAAGGCTCTTTATATGTAACACAAGCCAAGCTTTGCAAGGAAGAAGTAAACATTGCGAGTGATGACATGGATATATGGCACCGAAGACTTGGGCATATGAGTGAGAAAGGTTTAAGTATACTTTCTAGCAAGAAACTTCTTCCTGATATGAAAGGTATTTCTCTCTCACCATGTCATGATTGCTTAACCAGAAAAAACATAGGGTCGCTTTCCGAAGATCATCTACGCCTATGAGAAGAAAGCATATTCTTGATCTTGTGCATACTGACGTATGCTCCATGTCCGAGAAATCCAATGGAGGGGCATCATATTTCGTCACCTTTATTGATGACCATTCAAGGAAGGTATGGGTATACCTTTTGAAGTCAAAAGATCAAGTTCTTGATGCTTTCAAGGAGTTTGTAGCCCAAGCAGAGCGAAGTACGGGTCAAAAACTCAAGTGTGTTCGATCTGACAATGGTGGAGAGTACCGAGGTCCCTTTGAAGCGTTTTGCAAAGCTCATGGAATCAGGATGGAGAAGACACCACCAAAGACGCCACAACTGAACGGGCTAGCTGAAAGAATGAATCGAACGATCACAGAAAGAGTTCGGTGCATGCTCTCTCACGCTAAACTACCCAAACCATTTTGGGGAGAAGCCATAAAGACTGCAGTGGACGTCATAAATCTTACACCATCAGTCCCTTTGGAAGGCGATGTCCCGGAGGAAGTTTGGTCGGGTAAGAAGGTCTCTTACAACCATTTGAAGGTGTTCGGTTGCAGAACGTTTGTCCATATACCTAAGGATGAACGAGCCAAGCTAGACTCTAAGACTAAAGAGTGCATTTATCTTGGATCACCAAAAGACGAATTCGGCTATCGGCTTTGGGATCCGGTTAACAGAAAAGTTATCCGGAGCAGAGATGTTGTTTTCTTCGAAGATCAAACAATCGAAGACATCAACAAATCAAAGAAACCAAAGCTAAGGGTTGTAAGGAATGAAGATTCTCATAAGCCTCAAGATCATGAACAAGTGATTGGAGATGAGGGTGAAGGGGATCCTATCATGGATCAGAATGGTGATGAAGGTGAAGAAGAAGTTCAAGTGGAGCCAGAGGAAGAACATGAGCCAAGAAGGTCTGGAAGAGAGACAAGACCATCTGTAAGATATTATCGAGATGAGTACGTTAATCTTACAGATGAGGGGGAGCCTCAAAGCTATGAGGAGGCCATAGGAGACACCCATAAAGATAAGTGGGTTGAAGCTATGCAAGATGAAATGCAATCCTTGCATGATAATCACACTTATGAGCTGATGAAGCTACCAAAAGGAAAGAGAGCCTTGAAGAACAAGTGGGTGTATAGGTTGAAGTATGAAGATAGAAGCTCAAATCCAAGATACAAAGCTCGATTGGTTGTGAAAGGATTCAACCAAAAGAAAGGCATAGATTTTGAAGAAATATTCTCTCCAGTGGTGAAGATGTCCTCTATCCGAGTGGTTCTTGGTCTAGCAGCAGTTCTAGACTTGGAGATTGAACAACTCGATGTCAAGACGGCCTTTCTACATGGTGAACTCGAGGAGGAGATCTATATGGAGCAACCTGAAGGATTCAAGGTTCCAGGAAAAGAAGACTTGGTGTGCCGATTAAAGAAGAGTCTTTACGGTCTCAAGCAAGCCCCAAGACAATGGTATAAGAAGTTTGACTCCTTCATGGTGGATCACAACTTCAAGAAAACCAAGAACGATCATTGCGTTTTTATAAAGAGGTACGAAAGCGGCGACTTTCTCATATTATTACTCTATGTTGACGATATGTTGATTGTGGGCCAAGATCGCAACAAAATAGCCGCATTGAAGAATGACCTAGGAGAGTCCTTTGCAATGAAAGATTTGGGGCAAGCGAGACAGATTCTTGGAATGAAAATCACTCGGGATAGACCAAAGAAGCTTTTGTGGTTATCCCAAGAACGATATGTTGAAAGGGTGTTGGAGAGATTCAACATGAATAAGGCAAAGCCAGTGAACACTCCACTTGGTGGACATTTCAAGTTATGTTCGGAGCAAAGTCCAACAAGTGAGAAAGAGAAAGAAGAAATGAAGACTACCCCATATGCATCAGCAGTAGGCAGTCTCATGTATGCTATGGTGTGCACCAGACCGGACATTGCCTATGCAGTAGGAGTTGTGAGTCGCTTTCTAGCGAATCCAGGAAAGGAGCATTGGAAAGCAGTTAAGTGGATCCTACGCTATCTACGAGGCACAACGAAGAAGTGTCTATGTTTTGGCAATGGAAAATTGGAGCTGAACGGTTACACCGATGCAGATTGGGCTGGTGATAAAGATTCAAGGAAATCAACATCAGGATTTGTGACTACCTTTGCAGGGGGAGCTGTTTCCTGGCAATCGAAATTACAAAAGTGTGTTGCCTTATCCACAACGGAAGCGGAGTACATCGCAGCAACGGAAGCATGCAAGGAGATGCTATGGATGAAGAACTTCTTGCTTGAGTTGAGAGTAAAGCAAGACAAGTACAACATGCTATGTGACAACCAAAGTGCTATTCACCTAGCAAAGAATCCAACATTTCACTCTCGCTCGAAGCACATCGACATTCGGCATCATTGGATACGAGAAGTTCTTGAAGAGAAGCTCATACATCTCACAAAGGTACACACCGACGAAAATTGGTCAGACTTTATGACCAAAGTATTACCGATCAAGAAGTTTGAAGATTGCTGCAAAGGCACTGGGATGGCAACGGTTTCGGGCTAAATCGGGAAGGGGGAGATTTGTTGGGTTTTTCCCTCATTAGCCCAAGACCCAAGAAGCCCAAGAAGAAGAAGAAATATCTAGAGAAAAATGGAGAAGGATGAAGAAGTGTGTAGAAAAGGAAGTGTGTAGAAGATGAAGTGTGTAGAAGATGAAGTGTGTAGAAGATGAAGTGTGTAGAAGATGAAGTGTGTAGAAGATGAAGTGTGTAGAAGATGAAGTGTGTAGAAGATGAAGTGTGTAGAAGATGAAGTGTGTAGAAGATGAAGTGTGTAGAAGATGAAGTGTGTAGAAGATGAAGTGTGTAGAAGATGAAGTGTGTAGAAGATGAAGTGTGTAGAAGATGAAGTGTGTAGAAGATGAAGTGTGTAGAAGATGAAGTGTGTAGAAGATGAAGTGTGTAGAAGATGAAGTGTGTAGAAGATGAAGTGTGTAGAAGATGAAGTGTGTAGAAGATGAAGTGTGTAGAACTAACTTGTAGTCTCCACTTACTAGTATAAATAGGGGTGCTTAGCACCATTTGTAATCATCCAAGAATCAAGAAAAACAAAGAGAGAAAATATTTGTAAGAGAGAGTTTCCAAAAACAAAATCTTTGTAGTAAACCCTTTCCTAAATATTAAGAGTCTTCTTCTTAAATTTTCTAGTTGTCTAATACCATCTTCATCTCATCGATATTGGATAATTTTCCCAACACAAATCTACAAGAGAAAGAGTTTATGAATGTTTGTGAATAAAGTGACCACCCAATAACAGTGTTTCCTTCTTTATTGTAATGTCTGTGAATGTCACAAGACTCGCAATCAATATAAATAAATAGCCAACAGATTTAACACTAGATTTTAAAGGAACAATATCATATGCAGAGGACAACCTTCCTAACTTTTTTTTTGTCAAAACCACTAGTACCATTACTTAAGATGAAGAGTTTAGGCTAACATAAAGCAATCAAGACCTGATTTTGCCAAGGAATCATCTTGAGAGTTTTCTAAACGAGAAATGAAAGAAAAAGATAGCGGACAGAAGAGAGTGGCAAGGTTTTTGATATCGTGTAGGACACCTGTTATCTCATTCAGATCCAACCCTTTACACAGGGAAGATACTAGGACTTGAGAGTCCAAGAATATTTGGAGGCTATGGAGATTTAAATCCTTTGCCTTTCTGAGAGCTTCACGCAACGCCAATGCTTCAGCCATAAGTGCTGAGCCAACATGAGATCTGTTGGAGGATCCCCGACATAGTACTTCTCCACCTTCACTCTTGATAATCCAACCTATGCCTCCTGTCAATGTTGCTTCCGGCCAAGCTCCATCGATCCAACAAGCAGGAGCTGATGAGGGTATTCTACTACTTGGGGCCTTCTTCTCCTGTATGCGAGTCTGGAAATTTGCCATTTCCCACGCTCGAGCATCTACCACAGCCTTGGTGATGATGTCTTCTACCTGAAAGCATTTACCCTCAAAAACCATCAAGTTTCTCGCTTTCCACAGATCCCAAAGCAGCCAAGGTAAAAGGGCATCATCTGTTAATCCCAGAGGAGGTAGATCATCATGTTTTAACATTAGCTGTTAACCAGTTCTTGAGTGTATTCGGTGCTGCAATGCTTCCAACAGATTTAACACTAGATTTTTAAGGAACAATATCATATGCAGAGGACAACTTTCCTAACTATGTATAAAAAATAAAATACAAGTTGACTTGAATAAGAATAAATGTGATAGATAAACCTTAAATTAGATCGAATTGTATCTATTAATAACTAGAATGACATAAGAGAGAAGCCTAGTGGCTAGTACAATCTATACCTATTAACAAACAAATTTTCTTTTGCCCATTCTTGATTATGTGATTACCACTAAGAAAGATTAACTAAAACCATAACCACAAAGTATACAACCTTTTCTCGTCACAGAACAATGAAGAATTCGAATTGACCATTTTACAAATGTAACAGCAAAATAATTCGATATATATAATTCTAGAAGAAATGACGAACCTGCAAGGTTATTTGGTGGAATGATCACGCAAACAGATGAATCACATTACATCTCCGCCAAAGCTTTTTTCACTAAGACACTTTTGCGTTTCCGAAAATCACATAGATAGAGACACAAAACAGTAAATCCGTAGCCAGAGACACCAAGGCATCTTCAGGGTGGACATTACGAGAATGGCTGCAGGAAACCAAGGGTATGACTGGTTTCTCCAGTACCACCAGTAAAGCGGGTTTGGTAGCTGTTGTTGGTATTTTGCAACAATCACTCAAATCACTTTAAACCGTTTTAAATCGCTCTAAACCTCATAAACTCAAAAGCTGGTTCCAGCTAGCGTTTGCGGTTGCGGGAGTATAATTTTTTTTTATAACAATATAAATACAAAAATAAAAATATTCAATAAAAAATTAAATTGGAATTATAAATATACTAACTAAATATTCAATAAAATATTCAATATAAATTTTTTTTATAACAATATAATTTTAAATTGGAATTAATATTATAAAATTTAAAAATAAAAATATTTTCTATAATTTTTAAAAATTTAAAACTATAACTTCTAAATATAATTTTTATATTTATTATAATATTAAGATTTTTGATATTTTTATAATTATATAAAATATAATATTGTTAATTTATTATTTAACTGCTGCTGTATTTAGTAGTTAATCAGTCATAAGTATCCCGCAAACGCACCAACTTCTAACCGCAAAACCAGTCGTATAAATTTTTTAAAACCGCTAGAAACCGCAACCATCCGTATCCACAAACTCCCGCAACTGCAACTGCTGCGTTTAAACCAGTTAGTCCCTCAGTCGCAGAAAATTCGTGAAGGATTACAGCAATCGCAAAACGACGCCTGGAGAGAGAAAAACGGAGACATCTCGGCCCATACTGACAAACTAATTGTTTCATTTTTTAGGGTCCACAAACAGAATACCTAAACAAACTGTCTAGTACCAAAAAGATATAAATTTGGTCTATCCAAACTTAACTCTGTAAGGTGGAAGACTAAACTGTAGTGTCTTTGATGCTTGTGAGTTCTCTGGTATAATCTACCACTTTAAAAAAGACACAATTACGTAATCAGATTATGCATCACCTATCTCTCTCGCTTCAGAACAACAACTGGTGAAATAGTTAAAAGATTGATAAATCTCTGATTTTGAGTGTATTTAATCTTAGTTGGCTCATGCCTTTGAAAAAGGAGTGATAACAACCGGTTGTCAATGTATCTAGTAAAGTAGCTACCAGAATGTTTAACAAAAGATAATGATGTAATTAGTTGAGAAGATTATCCTAGCCATAGAAGTCGGTTAAGGAGAGTTGTATATATACTCAGAAAATGTCACTAATGAACATATTTGAGCTTACATTGAAACAAAAATCGAATGGAAATAGTTGAAAAACAGTCGACCACAAGAGGCCAAGGATAAGGAAGTTGTCAGATATTTTCATCGTCCACTCCCTGAAACGAAACTACGAGTAATAAACATAGAGTTGTTGTATGAGGAAGAAGACAGTGATAGTGAAGGGAGTGAGTGTTGTGATGGTGAAAACAATGTTGGAGTGAGAGCTCCAATTCCAGGAGAATATGGCCAAAACTCGGGCATCAGTACGTTTCCATTTAAGTATTGCACCACTTGTTCCATGGACGGTCTTGCATCTGGAGCAAGGTTTGCACAGAGCAAACCGACTTTCAGAACCCTCTCCACTTCCCCGGATGAGAATTCTGTCAACCTTGGATCCACAACGTCAAGCAAAGAAGACCGTCTCCAGCATTCACCAACCCATCGGACAAGAAAACGTTTTGCAGCCGAAAAGCCAGCCTCCACAGGTCTCCTCCCACAAGTTATTTCAAGCAAGAAAACACCAAATGCATACACATCAGTCACAGTGGAAGGTCCCATTGTTGTAAGCTCAGGAGCCATGTAACCAATAGTTCCAACTGCAGCTGTTGTGGTTGGATCAGTCCCTCTGTCATATAACCTGGACATACCAAAATCTCCCAACCTTCCGTTGAACTCTGCGTCCAACATAACGTTAGAAGCTTTGATATCTCTGTGTATAACAACTTGGTCAGCTTCTGTATGTAAGTAACTAAGAGCCAACGAGATGTCTTTGAGAATTGCAAATCTTCTCCACCAGGGAAGAGTCGGTTTATCATGATTAAACAAGTAACCATCAAGGCTACCATTTGGCATGTACTCAGAAACCAATATTAACTCATGTTTCCTCCTGCAATACCCAAGAAGTGGAACCAAGCTGCGGTGTTTTAAACTCCTCATGCACACGATCTCAGAGACAAACTGTTTCATACCATGCTCACCCTCGTGTGATACTTTCTTCACAGCCACTTCTCTCAGCTCAATGTTCCGAGGGAGTGTCCCTTTGTAGACTTCACCAAAATCTCCTTTCCCAAGAAATTCATTTCTACTGAACCCTTTTGTCGCTTTGTATAAAGATTTGTAGGAATATCTGAGTGGACCATACACATTTTCCCATTCCTCTCTTACTTCAGCGTACAAGTTTCTCCTATAAGCTCCAAAAGCAAGGGGAATTTGCCAAAAATACTATTTTCAAAGTACCATTTTTCATGTTTACACTAACCATTTTTACCACCATCTTTAATGAAGGGTAAAAGACATTTATAACCTATTGATTAACTTTGACAAAAAAAAAACATGAGATTAACTAATCTAAACTTAAAACATTAACTCTAAATCCTAAATCATCAACTCTAAATCCTAAACCCTAAACCCTAAACCCTAAATCTTCAAATCTAAACCCTAAAACATCAACTCTAAACCCTAAACATAAACCCTAAACCCTAAATATAAACTTAAAACATCAACTTTGAACCCTAAATCATCAATTCTAAACCCTAAACCATGAAACATCAACTCTAAATCCTAAACCCTAAACCCTAAACCCTAAATCTTCAAATCTAAACCCTAAAACATCAACTCTAAACCCTAAACGTAAACCCTAAACTCGAAATCCAATATTTTTCTGAAATTCGAACCCTAAACCCTAAAACCCTAAACCTTCAAATCTAAACCCTAAAACATCAACTCTAAACCCTAAACGTAAACCCTAAACTCGAAATCCAATATTTTTCTGAAATTCGAACCCTAAACCCTAAAACCCTAAACCTTCAAATCTAAACCCTAAAACACCAACTCTAGGGTTTTAGGGTTTTAAGGTTTAGGGTTTAATATTTAGGGTTTAGAGTTTAGGGTTTAGAGTTGAAGGTTTAGGGTTTAGGGTTTAGAGTTGATGTTTTAGGGTTTATGGTTAATTTTTTAGGTTTTAGGGTTTAGAGTTTACTTTTTAGGGTTTAAGATTTAGGGTTTAGTGTTGATAGTTTAGGGTTTAGTGTTGATGGTTTAGGGTTTAGTGTTGTGTTAGACTTTGAAAAACTTCTCAGAAAACTCTTGGAAGACTCTCAAAAGACTCTTAAAAGACTCTCGGAAGACTTCTAGGGAAGTATTCTAATGTATTTTATGCTAGAAGACTTTCTGCGATGTCTTCGGGAAGTCTTCCAAAGTCTTCTGCCTAAAGTGGTACAAGGAATGATGTCAAGTAGAGTCCAAGCTTATCTATGTTGAGGAATGATATCTAGCTCCATGTGTAATAGTTTTGTTTATGGTATGTTTTATGATTTGAATGTGTACTATTTTAGTTATAAATTCTTTTGCAAACTTGAAGAGATGTTAATCAAAAGAATTTGGTGTATATGTTCATGTTTTTCCCAAAGTACTTTGACATTATTGAAGTTATTAATACAACATACCAAGAAATTGTTTTAACCATTCTACCTACTCGTAACAAAACACAATAAAACAAAAATTCAGTCAAATTAACTAAAATTAAGAGAGAAGACTTCACAAGAAAACTTAGTCAAATTCACAAAAGATCAAACTTGAATTTTGAGTAAAAGTTGAAATTTTAAATCTCATGTAAGTTAAAAATTATACCTTATAATCTAAAAAGACACATTAAACCCCATGACTTGATATTCTTGAAGTTACTTAACACTTTTGAAAGTTAAAAACATACCTTAAAGTTACTTAACACTCTTGAAAATCTAATGTAGAAGACTTCCCTATAAGTCTTCTTAAGAAGTCTTTGGGATTAGATAGAAACATTAGTAAACATAAATATTTGAAATCTCATAATTATCACCAAATAAGTTGTGAATTTCATCCAGGAGTCTCAATATTGACTAATACACATGAATTAATAAAAAAGTAATAAAAAGTCATTTTAATTGTAGAGAAAATGAAAGTTTATTAAACATTGAAGTAGAAGACTTCTACGAAAGTCTTCTCCCAAAAGACTTCTTAGGAAGTCTTCTATTTAGGTCATTTTTACAATTGTAAATTTACGAAGAAAGACTTCTTAAGAAGTCTACTCTACAGAAGACATCTTGAGTAGTCTTCATTTGTAAATATTGGCTTAATTTTAAATTTGAAAAAAAATCGAAATGCGAGAGAGAAGTCTTCTCGGATAATCAGGTTAGATTTGCAATTGACTGAAGTTTGTCAGAAACTTGACTTTTGATAGAAGACTTCTTGCGACAGTGAGAAGTCTTCTATAAAAAGTCAAATTTCTAACAAACTTTTGGTCAATTGCAAAACTATTGGTCAATTGCAAAACTAACATATTATCCTGTTATACCAAAAAACGTAATTACGATTCCTTTATATGATGAATCAAAACATATTATCCTATTATTTCATCTAAATTAACTAATAAAGTTAAAAAATAAATTAGTAGTACAATTGAAACGCCCGAAAAAGATATATGAGTTAATATATGCTCTAAAATTGAAAAAATCATAAAAAATTTGTTAAAAATTAATAAATTAATACTAGGTTTTACCCAATTTTAGAAGACTAGAAGAGCTATTGATAATAATGATTCGCATAACAGAGCGTCATAGCCGAATATCATCATACTTACGTGCATCATTAACCACTGGGACTGGAGAGCTGGTACTAATATTGCAGACTGAGGCATGTTGTTTAAAAGACCTGAAGCAGGAAAACCCTGAATAAAAATAGCACTTGGTGCAGTTATTGCGTTTAAGTGATTTTAAAGGAAAGTTAGAAGACTTCTAGGGAAGTCTTCTTGATGGAGAATACATCTAGCGAAGTCTTCTGAAAGTTTTCGTGAACAGATCTGAGAAAAAAAAAAGATTTCATACCTTGAGCTTGTGAGATTACTTGCTTTGCTTCTCCAAGCACCCAGAACTTCAATACAAAAGCTACCAAGTCGTTAATGACCAAGAATCATGAGCTTCAATGTCCCTATGAACCTTACAAAGCTTGGAATCAAAATCTTAGTTTTTTTGGATGAATTTTAAGAGAGAGTGAAAGAGATGTGATTTGTGTGCATAAGTAATGAGATATGAAGAGTAAAAATCGAAACTTTGGTACATTAAGAGCTTCAAATTGGTTGTTCATGGTGGTTAGTGTATTGATGGTAATGAAAATATTGTAAATACTTGGTGAAGATAAGGATGATAAGGTAAAAGAATCATTTTCAAAAAAAGAAAAAAAAATATAATGGCATTTTCGTGAATAAATCCAAACTTTTAGGGTGAATAGGGAAAATGAAAGTTTCAAAAAAAACAAGGGTTATTTTTAAGTTTGACTTGAAATTTTAGGTCATATTTGAAAAAAGCCCAAAAGTAAAAGTACATAAAATGTCATGAATTATAATTTTTGGACATATAGTTTGGATTTAATGTGCAATAGATATTTGGTTATTGGGAGACAAATTTGTGTAGAGTTTATAAATTTCAAGCGTTGATAGATTTTAAAAGTTACATGTGGACTGTGAAAATTTATATACATTGACTTATGAAATTTGATCATGAATTTTTAGATTGGTATAGATTTTCATGAATTTGTATTATGTCTTTTCTGTCATATTTTTTGTAAAGTAAATATATAATTTATTTTTTTTCTAAATCATATAACATGATTATACATTTTTTCTTTCAAACTAAAAAAAAATAATAGTGATACATTCAAAATTGGAAAATTCTCTTAAATATTTTTTTTTCTAAGTTTTTGTTACAAAAAGAAATCTCAAAGAGGAAAATTACCAAAATAGATTTCATATAAAAGGCAAAAGAATTTTTACCCCTCACTTTATTGATATATAAATAATAAAAATAAAAAATAAAAAGTTTATTTATAATTTCGAATTATATTTTTCAATTTAGTATTTTGAATATATATTCAAAAATGTAAAAGTACATAAAATGTCATGAATTATAATTTTTGGACATATAATTTAGATTTAATTTGCAATAGATATTTGGTAAGAATAACTATTTTGTTTTCTTGTTATTTTCTATCACATGGATTTTGAAAATCACGTGGATACATATGATATTTTGAAAGTTGAGTCTTATGAGTAAAAATGAATAGAATTCATCTCCCAATAATACTATATTTAGTTAGAATAGAGAATCAATAATAAATAAGCTTTTTGAATAATAAAAGATTTGAATAGATTTTTTAAATTCTTATACCAATAACAATGGATTATATTAAAAAAAAAATTGAAATCCAAGAACCAACAACAATAGAATCTCAAAATTCTCAAAGTCTATGAAAATTCATTTACCAATAATTCCCTTGGACACTTTTCACGTATATTAATAAAGATTATTGGCTTCTATGCCTATAACATGCTAATTTATTTTATTTGGATCGTATGTTAACCCCCTATAACATAATTGTATACGATACTGTTATTGCTAACATTCTAACTTATTTATAACATGCTAATTTCTTTTATTTGGAACGTTAACTTTAAAATTAGTTAGTTAACTTCATATGTTAACTGTTAAATATTGTCTTAGTTTGGCAATTAATGCTGATCATTATAAAGTGTATTATTGAGTTGTTGATTTGTTTATATAACAAAATATAACTCGATAACAAAATTTGTAACACGTTAAAAAGTAATATTTAATGTTAACAAATTTTGTATCATTTTATAAAACTCGTTAACTCGTTAACATATTTTGTAACATGTTTGGTAGTCAAATCATCGATGAATTATAATATAGTTTATCGTAAACCCAGATAAAATTATTTATCAGGTTTGTTCATAAGCATACTACTATAGTTTTATTCTGGAAAACAGGGCCGTCTCAAAAAATTTTAAGGCCCTGTTCAAAAAAATATTAACTATATATTTAATGATATAATGAAATAGTTTTAAAACTTAATAGCTTATCTATATATATTTGAAGTTTCTCTTTAAATTATAAACTATAAGTTTAAGAATATATCTAAAATTTTAAAATTTTAAACCAAATATATGTATTTATTTTTAAAAATATCTTAATATTTTTTAGTTATAGAGTCGGACCCTGTTTGACCGTTCCAGTAACACATTCTATTAGACGGTCTTGGTGGAAAAAAAAAGTGAATTACTGAAAGAATTTTTAGGTGAGAAAAAAATATAAGAAAAAAAGATGGTGTAGGAAGAAAGAAGTGGGTGTGTGGGGTCGGAGGAAAGAAAATGTACAGGAGAGAAGGGAGAAGAAGCATGGGTTGAAGAGAGAGAGTGAAGGACATTTTCGTCCGTTTGATACACAAATGATATAAGACAAGACAACCGCTTTCAGTCAAATCATGGTAAGTTCTCACTTTTAAGATTTGGACCTACATTTGGGACAATTTCCTAAGAGCATGCGCATCAATGAATCAGGGGGAGGGGAAAGGTTCACAACTTTAATAATTTATTAATTTTTTATTTTTTTCCGTTTGATTTAAAAAAAAGTAAAAATAAGTGGACCAATAGCGGGCTGCCACGTGGCGTGGAGCCCGCGAAACAGTGATGAAACGGGTTCATCCGGAGGTACCCCTGCGAGACGAATTCATCAGATTCTATTATTATAATATTTTTTTTTTTGATGTGTGAGAGCTTTCCCCATGAACCTTTGATGCTCATGCTCTAAATCACCCTAAAATAATTGAGATGTATTTATATTTTTATTAGTTACAACTAGTTAACTAATAATATTTGAGATAAAAAGTTTTATTTATAAGATCAAAGCATTTTGCAATTAATATTTGGTTGAAATTGATTATAAATTGCATTGAAATTATAAAATGACATTTTTTTATGTAACAAGGAAAAAATGTCAAATTCACACTTATTCACAAACATCGGAAACCGAAACAGAAACAGAGGGAGTAATGTCGATTATATGATATTTTAGCAACTTACAGGGTGTAATTCAGATCGTTATTCAAAGCTCATTACAACGCGAAACAAAGCCCTACCTTCAAACCCAAGGTTTCTACAAATTCCAAGAATGCACTTTTCTGAATCTCACAAACTCAAACGCACAATTTTTGTTGTAACAATTGTGAGAAGAAACAGATCCGGAAACAGATGAATAAAAGCGATGTAACTACGACACAGATATTTAACGTGGTTCACTCCTAGGGCTACTACGTCCACGGACAAAGAGAGATCTTATTATTATTGGAGGCGATATTGAGTTTACAAAGTGCAAGTTCAGGGTTACTTCGAATACAAGATATATATAGTGACATCTCGCATCTAAAACCCTAGACTAAACGGACTCATGGGCTTAAGCCCACGATCAGATGTAACATCCATAATAACTTGATGCAACGCTCTTGATGCAACCGAGTCGGTATGATGTATGTGATGTAACATCCATCGCCTAGATGTAACATCCAGATTCAAGGCATATCAACAATTCTCCACCTTGACTTGAATCCTCTCAATAACAGATGTACCAGATGCACCTTCAAGTGCCAGATGTACCAGATGCGTTTCTCTGCGCCAGATGTACCAGATGCGCCATCAGCGCCAGATGTACAAGATGCACTTTGAAGTGCCAGATGCGCCATTAACGCCAAATGTACCAGATGTGTTCTTCAACGCCAAATGTACCATCGCTCTCTTTGCCTCAGATGTCCCTTCGGACCAGATGTG
>NC_027756.1:43075154-43075491 GCF_000695525.1 Brassica oleracea var. oleracea | reverse complement strand
ACTCCTCTCAATAACAAATGTACCAGATGCACCTTCAAGTGCCAAATGTACCAGATGCGCTTCTCTGCGCTAGATGTACCATCTCTCTCTTTGCCTCAGATGTCCCTTCGGACCAGATGTGTTGCTATGACGAACCAGACGCCCTTTAACGGCCAGATGCTCAACTAGAGCCAGACGTTCATCATCAGCCGAATATCCCAATGGACCAGATTCCCCAACGGACCAGATGTCCTTGCGGATCAGATGCCCCAATGGACCAGATGTCCTTTCAAACCGAATGTCTTTTAGGGCTGAATTGTATACATGGTGAGATGAACATTCGCAGGACACAGAAAAG
>NC_027756.1:43075006-43075112 GCF_000695525.1 Brassica oleracea var. oleracea | reverse complement strand
GCCCCAACGGGCCAGATGTCCTTGCGGACTAGATGTCCATGCGGACCAGATGCCCCAACGGGCCATTCGCCCCAACGGGCCAGATGTCCTTGCGGACCAGATGCCT
>NC_027756.1:43074426-43074824 GCF_000695525.1 Brassica oleracea var. oleracea | reverse complement strand
GGGCCAGATGCCCCGACGGGCATGATGCCCCAACGGGCCAGATGCCCCAATGGGTCAGATGCCCCAACGAGCTAAACCATATACATGGTGAGATGAACATTTGCAGTGCACAGAATACTGATAGGTTCATCTGAAGACATCACGAACCTTGTCAACACCTCATTAATGTAGGCCTTCTGTGACAAGAACAACTCCTTCTCCCTATCTCTGAAGATCTCCATCCCTAAAATCTTCATTGCTGCACCCAAATCATTCATCTCAACTTCAAAACCCAGAAGCTCCAGCTTCTCGATGTCACACTTCTCTTCAGCTAACAACATGTCATCCACGTAAAGTACCAAACAGATGAACGTCGCATCCTTCAACTCACTCATGCAGACACACCAATCATAAGGACT
>NC_027756.1:43072428-43073456 GCF_000695525.1 Brassica oleracea var. oleracea | reverse complement strand
CTTAGTCATATCTTCCTCTGAGATCTCTGGTGATGCAACATTTGCTGAACCTGTAACGGTAGTACCCTTCAGAAAATATAGAGTACTGTTCATGAAACCCTTCAGAATCACGTCAGAACCCTTGCAGACATTCAGAACTCCATCACCACCCGAATATTTGAACTCTCTACTGTCCAGAAGACTCATGGATATCAAATTCTTCATTATTGATGGAACATGCCTAACCTCGTTCAATGTGCAGAATCTACCATCATGTGTCCTGAGCTTGATTGAGCCGATCCCAGCAATCTTGCAGACAAAATCATTTGCCATCTTAATCTTGTCGTCAAGTACTTCTGTGTACTTCGAAAAAAGTACCTCTTTGTACTTCAAAAAACAATCTCTCCTCGGTGTCATATGGTAGGATGCTCCTGTATCCAGAACCCACACATCAGAAGAGTGTGTGTGTCCGTGCACAACAAGAGCGATGTCACTATCAGACTTGGCTTCATCCTCAGCTACTGCAGCAGATCCAGACTGTTGCTCCTTCTTCTTCTTGGGACAGTCTGACTTCCAATGTCCCTTCTCTTTGCAATAGTTGCAAGTATCAGTTGGCTTAGGACCTCTTGGAAACGATTTTCTATCTTTCGACTTCCTTTTCTTCCCATGTCCCTTCACACCACTGACAAACAATCCCGAAGCTTGATTGTCTGTCCCTGAGCTGGATGCCTTATGGCGTAATCCCCGACTGTGAAGCGCCGACCTAACTTCTTCTAGTCTCACTGTATCTTTGCCAACAATGAACGATTGCACGAAGTTCTCGAAAGAGTTCGGCAAAGATACCAACAGGATTAGAGCAGCGTCTTAATCCTCCACCGTAACATCGATGTTACTCAGCTCCACTAATATCGAATTTAACTTGTCAAGATGGTCGCGAAGCTCAATACCTTCTTGCATACGCAAGGCAAAGAGGCGTTGCTTCAGAAGTAGCTTGTTCGTTAGAGATTTTGTCATGTACAAGCTCTCCAACTTCTGCCACAAACTAGCAG
>NC_027756.1:43068325-43072235 GCF_000695525.1 Brassica oleracea var. oleracea | reverse complement strand
GCTCTGATACCAGTTTGTTGTAACAATTGTGAGAAGAAACAGATGCGGAAACAGATGAATAAAAGCGATGTAGCTACGACATAGATATTTAACGTGGTTCACCCCTAGGGCTACGTCCACGGGCAAAGAGAGATCTTATTATTGGAGGCGATATTGAGCTTACAAAGTGCAAGTTCAGGGTTACTTCGAATACAAGATATATATAGTGACATCTCGCATCTAAAACCTTAGACTAAACGGACTCATGGGCTTAAGTCCACGATGTAACATCCATAATAACTTGATGCAACGCTCTTGATGCAACCGAGTCGGTATGATGTACGTGATGTAACATCCATCGCCTAGATGTAACATCCAGATTCAAGGCATATCAACAATTTTGTCAGAGGAACAACCGATGAACCTAAGACAAAGTTAAAGCTTGGAAAACCTCGGATCTTTGAGTGTCTTTAATCCATAATCGGCTCAGGCCTTGAATAAAGAATGCAACAACCGATTGTCAATGTATTTATTAAAGATGCTACAAGATTTTATTCACAAAAGATCAGCTCTCTTTCAGAGAATGTCATTAATGAACATAGTTTGAGCATACAATGAAACAAAAGTCGAGTAGAAATGGTCGAGAAACAGTCGATGACAAGAGGCCAAAGATAAGGGAGGTTGTTAGAAACTTTCATCGTCCACTCCCGTAGTTGATTGTATGAGTAATAAACATCGAGTTGTTTGATAAGGAAGACGACATTGATAGCGATTTGAGCGAGAGCTGTTCTGGTGAAAACAATGTTGGAGTGAGAGCTCCAATTCCAGGAGAATATGGCCAAAACTCGGGCATCAGTACGTTTCCATTTAAGTATTGCACCACTTGTTCCATGGACGGTCTTGCATCTGGAGCAAGGTTTGCACAGAGCAAACCGACTTTCAGAACCCTCTCCACTTCTTCAGATGAGAATTCTGTCAACCTTGGATCCATAGCATCAAGCAAAGAGGACCCTCTCCAGCATTCACAAACCCATTTGAGCAGAACGTTTTTCAACTGGCACGCCAAGCTCCACAGGCCTCCTCCCACAAGTAACTTCAAGCAAGAAAACACCAAAGGCGTATACATCAGTCACAGTGGAAGCTCCCAATGTTGTAAGCTCAGGTGCCATGTAGCCAACAGCCCCAACTGCAGCTGTTGTGGTTGGATCAGCCCCTCTTTCATATAACCTCGACATACCAAAATCTCCCAACCTTCCATTAAACTCTGCGTCCAACATAACGTTCGAGGCTTTAATATCTCTGTGTATAACCACTTGGTCAGCTTCGGTATGTAAGTAATTAAGAGCTAGTGAGATGTCTTTGAGAATTGCAAATCTTCTCCACCAGGGAAGAGTCGGTTTATCATGATTAAACAAGTAACCATCAAGGCTACCATTTGGCATGTACTCAGAAACCAATATTAACTCATGTTTCCTCCTGCAATACCCAAGAAGTGGAACTAAGCTCCGGTGTTTTAAACTCTGCGACAAATTGCTTCAGACCTTCTTCACCTTCATGTGATACTTTCTTCACAGCCACTTCTCTCAGCTCTATGTTCTTAGGGAGTGTTCCTTTGTAGACTTCACCAAAACCTCCTTTCCCAAGAAATTCACTTCTACTGAACCCTTTTGTCGCTTTGTATAGAGATTTGTAGGGATACCTGAGTGGACCATACACATTTTCCCATTCCTCTTTTACTTCGGCATACAAGTTTCCCCTATACATATAAGCTCCAAAGAGAAGCCCCAAAACTAAGAAAGCTAGTAACCCCAGCAGAACATCAAAGAGCACAGATGTATAGTTATTTTTACTGCTGGGATGAGGGGCTTTGGGAAGTTTTGAGACGTCAATCTTCTGCAGCGACGCCATGCTTTTGCTAAAACTCCACCCGAGTACATACTGATTGACCACGCCTGACCCCGTTGAACCAGAAAACCCGACAAACATTCTTCTACCTTGCACAATCTCGGTAAGATTGATGGATGTTGATGACAAAAGAGGTTGGCTTGGTTTATGGTTTTCAAGAGGAGCAATTGAAACGTTGAGTGTTGTTCCTTCATAATCCACCCAAACCTGGATAGGATCTCCACTCACGAGTTTCATGTCTATCTTCTGAACTTCGTTGTCTGAGTAATAAGAAGCGTTAGCAGATTGCACAGACACTGGGCTGTTCACATCAATCCCAACATGATTATCATTGATGTCGAGCACATCTTCAGCCTTAGCAATATCAAGCTCAACAGCCAACACACGTGTCGAAGCAGATCCATTTGCGTTGAAAAGCCCGAAATACCGAGATGGCTGGGCCTCTTCGAAATCAGTGGAATGAGACACGAAAAACGCCATCCCATGGCTACTCACCTCACTTACAGGGACCAGCGCGCACACAAAATGCGTCGAGAACGAGACAGGTTCAGATGGACTGAACTCAATAGGCTGCTCAAAGAAAGCACGATCGACCTATTTGGGTTGTCGTTGCATTCGTCAGTTGCAGGACATGTTTTTTTTGAAGGATTCTTGCACCATCGGCAAGGTGAATACGATGGTCTCTTTGGTGGAAACCGTTGAAGACAAACGTAGTCTCTCGTTGGAATGACGTGGAAACACAATATATCATCAAGATGATTCCCAGAAATGCTCCTCGAATCATTGGGAACGATTTATCGTTTTTTTTCTTTTGTTTTTATCTTCTCACAATGATTCCCACTATGACACCAAAGTCCAATATATACGACAGCTTTTTAGAATCTTTATGGTATAAACTCTTCACTGGGCAAAACTTTAGGACGCCTGTTCTAGTCAAGACAACAAAAAGAATTCCATGAAATGAAACAGAACAAGACAAAAAGAAATTGGTAATAAAGTAGCGTCATGGGCCTTTTCTATTATTTAAGAGGAATATGCCAAAAAGATTTATCATTGAGAAAAAAGGTCGACCGTGAAGCTGCAACCGAAGTTACTAATAAATTGAAGGGTTCGGGTGATTTCATGAGGTCAAAACACTCAAACTGTCAAGTTAATGGATAGCACGTCTATAAGTCTTCTAAGCGGTACTATGAACTATGAAGCGCAATATATTCATTGACATTAATATACTACATAATAACATGAACACTACGAGAAAACAGCAACATACTGAGGAAAAAAGTCGTCGGTATGTCGTCGGAATAACGTTATTCCGACGACATACCGACGACTTTTTTCCTCAGTATGTTGCTGTTTTCTCGTAGTGTTCATGTTATTATGTAGTATATTAATGTCAATGAATATATTGCGCTTCATAGTTCATAGTACCGCTTAGAAGACTTATAGACGTGCTATCCATTAACTTGACAGTTTGAGTGTTTTGACCTCATGAAATCACCCGAACCCTTCAATTTATTAGTAACTTCGGTTGCAGCCAAGTCCCTCGGTATATTCCGAGGAATGAGTCCCTCGGTATATTCCGAGGAACATGTCCCTCGGTATATTCTGAGGGTTCATTTCCTCGGAATTTGAACCATCGGAAAATTCCGAGGAACAAGTCCCTCGGTATATTCAGAGGAATGAGTCTCTCGGTATATTCCGAGGAACATGTCCCTCGGTATATTCCGAGGGTTCATTTCCTCGAAATTTTTTTAAAAATTAATTTTTTTAAAAAAAATAAAATTTTAGAAATTTAAATTCGAAAATATAAAATTAAAATTAAAATTAAAATTGAAATCATATTAGTTAATATTCAAAGTTGTACAAATAAAAATAAAACATTCCGAGTTTTTGAAAAAAAAAACTACGGGTCTGGCACGTCCGGGAACACCTCGTTCGGGTACATCCTCTGCATCATCTCCATCATTTGATGGTTCAACCTCCTCTGTGCCTCATAGCCCGCCTGTTGAGCCGCCATCTGGGTCTC
>NC_027756.1:43065678-43068176 GCF_000695525.1 Brassica oleracea var. oleracea | reverse complement strand
CCTTGAAAAAAACATAAATTAAAGAAACATTAGAAATTAGAAGAAATGCACAAAAAATAACACTAAACCCTAAATCATCAACACTAAACCCTAAACCATCAACACTAAACCCTAAACTATCAACACTAAACCCTAAATCCTAAAAAGTAAACTCTAAACCTTAAACCCTAAAAAATTAACCCTAAACCCTAAAACATCAACTCTAAACCCTAAACCCTAAACATTCAACTCTAAACCCTAAAACATCAACTCTAAACCCTAAACCTATCAACACTAAACCCTAAACTCTATAAAGTAAACTCTGAACCCTAAACCCTAAAAAATTAACCCTAAACCCTGAAACATCAACTCTAAACCATAAACCTTCAACTATAAACCTTAAAACATCAACTATAAACCCTAAACCCTAAACTTCAACTCTAAACCCTAAAATATCAACTCTAAACCCTAAACCCTAAACTTCAACTCTAAACCCTAAACCATCAACACTAAACCCTAAATAGTAAGAAGTAAACTCTAAACCCTAAACCTTAAAAAATTAACCCTAAACCCTAAACCCTAAACTCTAAACCCTAAAACCCTAGAGTTGATGTTTTACAGTTTAGATTTGAAGATTTAAGGTTTAGGGTTCGAATTTCAGAAAAATATAAGGTTTAGGGTTTAAGGTTTATGTTTAGGGTTTAGAGTTGATGTTTTAGGGTTTTGATTTGAAGGTTTAGGTTTTAGAGTTGATGTTTCAGGGTTTAGGGTTTAGAGTTGATGTTTTATGGTTTAGGGTTTAGAGTTGATGATTTTGGGTTTAAAGTTGATGTTTTAAGTTTAGATTTAGGGTTTAGGGTTTACGTTTAGGGTTTAAAGTTGATGTTTTAGGGTTTAGATTTGAAGTTTTAGGGTTTAGGGTTTTGAGTTGATTTTTCGGGGTTTAGGGTTTAGAGTTGACGTTTCATGGTTTAGGGTTTAGAGTTGATGATTTATGGTTTAGAGTTGATGTTTTAAGTTTAGATTAGTTAACCATATGTTTTTTTTGTGAAAGGTAATCAAACGGTTATAAATGTCTTTTACTCTTCATTAAAGAAGATGGTAAAAGTGGTTAGTGTAAACATGAAAAATGGTATTTTGAAAATAGTATTTTTGGCAATTTTCCTTCTTGTTTCCAAACATTCCCAAAAGTACTTCTACTTTAATAAGATAGAAGATATAATATTGCAAAAATAAGTTGTTATTTATTTTTCATGTCACTATCAAATATCATATATGTGTCATCATATAATTAATCGTGTTTTTAACCTACCATCATATAAGTAATAGTATTTTATATGTACCACCACATAAATAATCATATATATTATATTTTTAAAACTTAATATGAAATAGAAAAATCATAATTTACGTTGGTGTTTGAAATTGCTTTGTATTGTATTTTTCTTAAATATATTTAAAACATTTTTATAATGGTTATAAAAAACATTTTAGTAAAATCAGTTTTTGAATATATGTATATTTTTGAATCAATTTTTGATATAAATCAATTTTAAATTTATATTATGATTTGAAATATGTGTATAAAATTTAAATTTTGTTTTATGATTATTTTAGACAAATATGTTTTTAGGTAATTAGATTTGGTCAGTCATTTTCGTATATTTTAAAGCTGACCCATATATATAGTTTTCATAATATAATGAATTTCCAATTTTTTTTTATAACATAACCCCATTACTCTTTTTCTTTAATATATTGTTATCTATGTTTCCAAACAATACTATATTTTTTTAAGTGTTATCTATGTTGCCAAACAAAAGGTTAAAGTAATCAATACCATTAAAAGATATAAATCAGTTTTCGATTAATAAATGAAAAACAAACAAACCCGCGCTTTTTAAGCGCGGGTCAAAATCTAGTTATACTTTAATAAGATAGATGTTTGAAGGGGCAAAATTGAAGAGGTCATGACCTTACCTCTCACGAGATGAAACATACATGTCTCCCATATATTAGAGTTTGAACACAAACATATCAGTCTCTAGCATTATGTAGGAGGCAACCAAATCAAAAGAAAGAGTATGAATGTTTGTGAATTAAGTGACCACCCAATAACAATGTTTCCTTCTTTATTGTAATGTCTGTGAATGTCACAAGACTCACAATCAATTAAAAAAAAATAGACGAGAGATTTAACACTAAATGCTTAAGGAAGAATATCATAATCACAGTACAACCGTCCTAACTCCTAATTATATCTTATTATACAAAGAAATTATCCCTTATATATTATTTGTGAAATATTACAACTTCTTTTTGTACCCACATGTCATCACTAGGATGATTCTTAGAATTACTAGAGAAATAGGTTGGTCCATCTAATTATATAATAAACTTTTTATTAAACTAACCATAAATTCATTATTAATGTCAATTATTATTTCCTTAAATAAAGATTACGGAATTGCCTAATGTGGGTAAAGTATATATGACAATTAATGATTTTGAATAAAAAA
>NC_027756.1:43058722-43065305 GCF_000695525.1 Brassica oleracea var. oleracea | reverse complement strand
TATATATATATCATTCTAAATTAAACTATAAACCATATTGAATAAATAAATATTTTAGTTTCAAAATTTACTTTGAATAATTTTTTTGATAAAAGTTTTGAACTAACATTGATAAAATTTTTAAAATTATCAATTACTAAAATTATTAGTCCCACAATGAAAATTTTGTTATCAGTAATTTAAAGTTTTTGCTATTAAAGATACACATGATCAAAAAAAACATATGAGTAGAAAACACCATTAAAAAAAATAGACATTAATATTAAAAATATACTATGTATGTTAATATCATTTAAATTTAATTACATATCCTATCAATTTTTTTAAAAAAATTGTTTGTATTAATAAAATTGATTTATACGTTCGTACCAATTTTATTATATATGTAATAGTTACTGACTTTTAATTATTTAATATATATTTATTATTTTATAATATGTAAGAAAATATAATACATAAAATAATTTATATATATAATTTTTATTCCGCGCAAGGTGCGGATCTTAATCTAGTATCTTATTATACATAGAAAAGTTTTTCTCTCCTACGAAGCTGCCATGTGATCAATTCGGATGACTATAGGCTGACACGTGTCCCTCTATCAAAGCTGTGTTTTTCATTTACGAGTTTTTTTCGTTATTTAGTGAGCTTTTTGTTTAATCCCGTGAGCAAGCTTGAGAGACCGCGAAACCAGCCGCACGACTTGATTCATCTTCTTCTTCCACACTGAATCCATGAATCTTCTCCTTCCTTCTTTGATACATCTATGGATATTTGAGATTTTCAATCGAAGTGAAGGACTGCTTTGTGAATCTTCGATCCCGACGTTTTCTATTCTCATCTAATCAATGGAAACGTTTCGCCTAAGGCGGTGCCTCTACTCCTATAAAAAGTAAGCCTTTCTTTCCTTGAACATATCATCTGAACTCGTGAAAACAGTTAAAAAAACTTTTCTCTCAAAAGGCTAACAAATCAATCCTTTTTTCAGATTTGAAATCAGGCAGATGTTCTTCCACCTTGGAGGTGAGATTGCTTAGATTATGGGTTTTAGTTCATATATAGATGTTGGTGATGCCCTCAAGCTCCACCACTTCGTTCATTGCTCACTAATACAACATTGAAAATTATATTGGTCACAGCTGATTTGGATGTCAGAGCAACCAACGTGAGAAATGTAAGCAGCTTATCATCTGCTCAAATACTACTTAATTTTAAATTAAACTAAGTTCATGTAACCCAGTATTTCATGATCTTTCTATGTCGAATAAGAAGAAGGCTAAGGTTCTTTAATATATTCTCAAGAGTAGGGTTTGGTTGCTGAGATGACAACAAGAAAATATCGGTAAGAGTTATTCAACATTATAAACTAATGATTGGATTTATTGGTGGATATTGATTGGGTTTTGAATTAAGCAGGAAGCAACATAGGTTCTGGTTCAGCGATTGGGTCAGTTGAAAGCAAAAAAAGAAACTATTGTAGAAACAGAAGAAAGAAGAAAATCCAAAAGCTAAAGCCATGAAGATTATCTCTGAAATGGAATCTTAATCAAATGACAGTGATTGTGGCATAGGAAAAGTTGTTGCCATGAGCTCTTTCAGAAATAAGGCTAAACGGATTCTCGAGTTGTTACAGCCATAATCTGGAGTAGAAAGCTTCCTAGAATGTAAGAATACCGATAAAGCATTGAAGCTTGCTCTACTGTAGTCAGCTGCTGCATCGATAGCCTTTTGCTCAATTGTTAATCCTGGACAGATACTGAAGAATGTAGAAGTAGTTTCAGTTGTTTGATTGCCCCTGAAAAGAGTAGAAGTTTGTATTGGAAGAAAGTACAAGAAGTAAGTAAGAGTTACATAAGTTTCAGAAGGCAATGACGGTCATGGAAGGGTCTGTTGTGGCTTGCAGGTGCTTGGGAAAGTGATGATATTGTCAAAATGATAAATTACTAAACGAGTCTAATCTGATGACTTTCTGTTAACACCTTCCAAGTCCGTTTGTATTGGAGTTGAGCTGTGGAAAGGAAACTATTGTGGTGAAAGGATACTTTAACTATCTATATAATACGCTCTGATCTTCCTCTCTCTCCCTCTGGACTGTCAGAATCTGTACCAATTTTTTTCTCTGTTGCTAATGATAGAACTCAAAGCAAAATGAAATTAAGATGGTATTTTAAAAATGTAGAACCTAAACCGACAGGGTTAACCGGAATTGTTATGTTCTAGACTACGGTGATTTGCTCTTTTTTAATTGGTAGCTTGCCCATATTTCAGTGCTAATATCTGACTGTTTCCTTTAGGTTTCATCGTTACGCTTCCTAATAAAACACATACAAGTGAAAGTAAAAATAAATGACAGACCAAATATGTTATAATGTTAATCGAGCATAGCTATCAAAAGAAAATAAAAACGTATAAGTTGTAGCTGACTGTATTGGGTATTGACAATCTCCAACAATACATGCCCTTTGCATTTCCAATATTAGATCATCTCGATAGACAAGATTTGTTTGATGTTTTAGTACCAAGACCTGCAAATTGTAATGGGCCTTTCTTTGTTATGACCAGGATTGAAGAAAATTCTTTGTGTGACCAAAATGAAAATTCCATGGGAAGTTCAGATATATGGTGACACCAAAGAAGAATCAAGAGATAATGTGAAACATGTAAACAATGACACCCAAGAACATCAATATAATGAAAATTTATCTCTTTTATACAGCTTTAAAAGTCTCATATAGGCTGTGATTTCCGAGTAATAATTCATTCGTCTTTATCCAAAATAATATTTAAATTATGAAACGAACAATATAACAAAAATAAAATAACTTCTTAGCCCATAAAAGTCTTACCGAAAAAGAAAAAGCAGGAAAAAAGGATGTTTTTTTTCACTTATCTACTCTAATATTTTGTTTTGTGTAAAAGCAAATGTCGATTCATTTATAAGTAGTTTTCTACAAATTACACATCGAATTCATATAAAACGTAAAATACATAGTATAATGGTATTATGTTATAAATTGTATCATTAAATAAATACTTTAGTTCAGATTTTTAACCGATCAAAATGTGATTCATTTTGTTCAACTATTATTCTTTTGTGATTTTAAAATTTTATAAAAACAGAAAAAAAACAAATCATCTATCATGCATCATCTATCATGCAATGTACTTAATTGCAACAATTTTGAAGTGTAAGCTCCTAAAATTCTATATTTTTTTTGTCAACTCCTAAAATTATGTATAAATTATATATAAAACGATTTCACATAAATAATGTTATATAATAAATATATAATTATTTTTTTTTTTTAAAATATCAAAGAATCCACTCGCCGTCGAAGCATTTAAAAAGTTTTTCTTGACTTCAATTTTCCATTTTTTCTTGAGCTTAATACATGTCTATTTTTTTTAATTGGACATGTATTGCAAAGAAAATTGAGCTTTATCTCCATCTAAAAAGAATCAAACAAACCTCCTTTTCACTCTTTCATTCTCTCACAGTTCTTAAAATCAATTCAGACCCAGAAAAATAAAAATATTGATGCACACAGAACAAAAACTGTAACAATTAAATCCAACAAGCAAACAAAAACAAATTCCTGCGCGAGCGAAGGCTTATCCTGGTATTAAAAATAAAATACAAGTTGACTTGAATATGAATAAATGGGACAGATAAACCTTAAATGAAATCAAGTTGAATGACATAAGAGTAGAGATGTCAAAGGAAGGTTTGGCCCGCGGGATAGGCCCGTTTAAACCTGTGGTGGGGCGGGCTTGGGCCGGTGATTTCATGTCCCGCAAAAAAGCGGGCCTAGCGGGAGAGGCTTGTCGCGGAACCGGACCCAAAGCGGGCAAGCCCACAGTGATCCGCGGGTTTCTCCATTTCCCGCAACCCTAATCTCATTTGCTCTTCACCTGAAAAAAAAATGCGAGAGAGATAGAGTGAAAGGCGATGTGGTTGCGACTTCCACCATGGAAAGAAACAGAGCTCCACCGATGACGACGGCGGTTCGCTCTCCCGACACTGCTTCTGCTCACTACTTCGTCTTCGAACTGCAGTCTGCAGCAGAGGAGCTAAAACGACAAGGGTTCGACAAAGTAGATTCTTCTTCTTCGATGTGTCTTCCGTTCTTCCCTATGAGCTTCCAAACTCCACAGAACGGACATGCATGTACAGAGTTATGTATTTCAGACAAAAAATTGAAGTTCTTTTGGACTTATAATCTCTGCTGTAACTCTTGTTTTTTTTTCAGGTTGTTAGATAAGAAGACCAACAAGATCCGAAAGATAGTGAACTAGCTTAGCGATCTATAGTTTGTGTTATGTCTTATCTAGGTTAGCGATCCATGTAAACAAATTGAACAACAAAATCTGTAAGCGTACTGTTAGATCCATCTATTAAAAAGACCAATAAGCGTGTCTTTGTTTCATCGTTTGTTTGTATATTTGTGTTCTGTCTTTGATTCATTGTAGCTTTGCTTTCAGGTAACAGCAGTGTTGATCGACAATGCTTATTGTCTGAGGTAACCTTGCTTTTATTTAGTGATAAAAATTCTATATAATAGAACAAAAATAACTTGTGTTCAGTATCTGATATGTTTGTTTGTCGCTTTGTTTTGTGTTCTGTGTTGAGGTGATGGAGTGATGGTGAGAAAGTAGGTGACTTGGTCATCTTCTTCTCCTCTTAGACAGCTTCAGGACATCAGGTTAGTCACTCTCTTACCCAGAACTATTAATCATTGATAGGAGAACTCACTATCTCATTGTCTTGTGTTGACTAGTTCGGTGAATCTTATTGTCTTGTGTTGAGTAGTGTAGCGTCTTGTTTCAGTTGTTTGCATTGATAGTACTGATATGTCTCATCTTTTGTTCTTTTGTACATACAGAGAAGAGATCATGCGGAGTAGTAGATTGCGTGCTTCAATTTTTCATGTTCATCAACGACTTCCCCAAGACGGTTGCTGGCGCCAAAGGAGATTGCGTGCCAAGGTTTGTGTCCTGAACTGTCTTTTCTTTTTTTTTGTGTTCTATGAACTGAACTGTCTTTTTTTTTGTGTCCTGTGATGAGAACAATGAAGGATTGCACGAGTACATACACCACCTGGTCGAGTAGTTTCCAGCTTCAGCCGATATAGCAGCTTTAAGGACCTCAGGTTAGTAAGCTCTTAAACGTGTGAAACTTAGATTCATTAATCACTAGGTTATCGGATCACTGTCTAGTTTAGCTTGCATTGCGTAGATGATATAGTAAATTTGAACGAGAGATTTGTGTTTGTGTACTTGTGTAATAAAATTTAGAACTTTGAAAATAAAAAAAAAGTAACAAATTTTTAAAAAAAATATTAACAAAAATTTTTAAAAATAGACAAAATTTAGGAAACCCTAAAAAGGTTATTTCATTCCACGGCGTGAAAAAAAAAACACAAAACTTGAGAGCGAGAGAGACCATGGGATCAAGGAGCCAGTCCGAAGATCAGTCGACGTGGGATCCGAATTACTCCCCGCCAAATACTGTGGACTTTGCCACTCAGGAAGTCTTAGCTACTCTTGCTGCAGCAGCTGAGGTTGATGATCAGATTGCTTCTCAGGAAGCTGGTGTAACTCGTGCTGATGGGAAGCAGCAAGAAAGCAGAAAAAGGCTTATCAGTCTTGTCGATGATACTGATGATTCTGATGTTGAAATCAGTCAACCAATCCAAAAAACCAAGCCTCACAGACAGACCAGTTTCGGAACAGCCACGGGGAAACCCATGTTGCAATTCACTATAGATGGTGGCGTTGGCTCGTCTGGACAGGTGTATAGTAAAGGGAAGTCTGTTCCTATGAAGTCTGTGATTCGTGGAGGGAGAAGAAAGTCGCCTACTAAGTCCAAAATGAAGAAGGTTTCGCCTACTCAGTCGCAAAAGAAGAAGGAGAAGGTCGCAGAGGACATACCCGAGCTTGGTGATGAACTGGATGAAGAAGAGTTTGATGAGGATGAAATCGGTGAAGAGGAAAGGGAAGAGAGACAAAAATCAGATGTCTGGAAAGATTTCAAGGTGGTCAAAAAACCCAATGGAAAGTTGAAAGCTGCATGCAATCATTGCAAACGTGAGTATGCATGGCAATCACATTCGCATGGAACCAGTGGGTTGAGAAGACATCGGGAGAGATGTAAAATGTATCCAAGGAATCGAGGAAGGCAGCAACAACTCAATATCGACGGGAAAGTGGTATCTCGAAAGTATGATCATACTGTGTTTAGGCAGATGGTAGCTAAGACAATAGTCTAGCATGATCTACCTTACTCGTACGTGGAGTATGAAAGAGTGAGAGACACCTGGAAGTATTTGAATGCTGATGTCCAAACCATTTGTCGAAAAACAGCGAGAGCAGATGTGTATAGACTATATGAAAGCGAGAGAGACACACTCAAGAGGGAATTAGCGACTCTCCCTGGACGAGTCTCCTTCACGTCTGACTTGAGGACATCCGTGAAACGGGAAGGATACATGTGTGTGACAGCACATTACATTGATCGGAATTGGAAGTTGAACAGCAAGATCCTGACGTTTTGTGCTCTACCACCACCACATACCGGTATGAT
>NC_027756.1:43044633-43058550 GCF_000695525.1 Brassica oleracea var. oleracea | reverse complement strand
CAGCTCACATACTTAATCTCATAGTGCAAGATGGGTTGAAGGTTATTGGAGAATCTTCGCAGAAAGTAAGAGAGAGGGTTAAGTATGTATTAGGATCGGAAACACGTGAACAATTGTTCCAAAAATGTGTGGATGCTGCGGGTGTAGTAGAAAGTGGGTGGCTGATACTGGACGTGTCGACGAGATGGAACTCAACTTACTATATGCTTGAAAGAGCTCTCAAATACCGTAAAGCATTTGTTAAGTTGGAGACATTTGATAAGAAGGGTTATAAAACAGCGCCCACAGATGAGGAATGGACTAGAGCCGCTAATATCTGCGATTTTTTGGGTCATTTTGCTGTGATCACAAGCTTGATGTCTGGTTCGAATTACCCGACTGCAAACCTGTATTTCTATCAGGTTTGGTTGATCCATGATTGGCTTCGGAGAAATGAGGAAAGCGCAGATGAGATTGTCAGATACATGGTGCCACCGATGAAGGAGAAGTTTGACAAATATTGGGATGAAGTTAGTGGTGTTTTTGCAATGGCAGCAGTCTTTGATTCACGGTTTAAGCTTTCAATTGTTAAATGTTGTTTAGGGAAGCTTGACATAAGTACACGTGATGCAAAGGTGAAGAACTTGCGTGAGAAGCTCAGTATTCTGTTTGAGACATACGACAAAAACTCCAAGAATAACTCACCTTCCACTGAGCCACGTGACACTGTTCCGCAAAAAGCTTGTGCGGCAGGATCAATGGGACTGTTTGGGAACTACAATGTGAGTGTTTTAAAATTTTTTTCCTTCTGTTTATCTTTCACAAGCATTTTTTTCTTCTGTTCAATTTTTTTCCTTCCGTCGTCGGCCTCCAATTCATCAGTGAAAGAATTATAGTTACGTTGCTTTGCTGTTTAGTTTTTTTTTCCTCTCTGATATTTTTTTTTAACTTTGCTAGGATTTCTTTGCATTTCGCAAAGTCAGTGGAATTGTTAGTGGAAAGACACCTCTAGAAGCTTATCTTGAAGAACCACCTTTGGACATTACTAATTTCCAGAGCTTGGACATCCTCGATTGGTGGAAAGATAATGCGCATCGGTATGGTGACTTGGCTGCAATGGCATGTGATCTGCTAAGTATTCCAATCACAACAGTGGCTTCGGAGTCCTCCTTCAGTATTGGATCGCGAGTTCTAAATAAATATAGGAGTCGTCTACTCCCAGAAAATGTGCAAGCTCTGATATGCACTAGGAATTGGATCAAAGGATATGAATCTTACGCACATGGTAAATAACTCACATTATAATTTTAGTAAGAGTAACATTACTGACTTGTACACTGATATTTGTAGATGAAGAAATCGATGGTGATGGAGAAGAAGAGAAATTACCAACATTTGAGTCCATTGTTGATGGGGAAGATGAAGATGAGTAGATGAGCAAGTTTGAAATGTTATCTTGATTTGGTGTTTTGCTTCAATTACAATTTCAGATTTCTTGTTTAAGTTGCATGATTTTTGGTTTTGAATACTATGATTTGGACCATTTGGTGTTTCTCTAAATTTTACTTTTGTTGAGACTTAATTTTTTATACTCACGATCAAACAACAAACTATAGTTCTTCAAAGTTATCTGAAGAAACAGATTGAATGGCTAGTAATTAACAGTGAACTTGATTGCATCCAATATCTGCACCAAACTTGAAGAGTCTTCAATAGAAAAAAAAAATACAGAACAAGACTAATATATGTAAAATTTTGTTAAGCTCCAATAGTAGATGGGTCATGTGTTCATATATCATTCATTATGTGCAGTTAGGTATGTAGTGGTCACTGGAGCAGCCTGCAGCGTCGAGAAACGTCATGCTGCACTCCTTTCGCGTCCAGCCCGCGGGACGGCTTGTAAGGGATTGTGCAATTAGGCGGTACGGGACTGGGCCGTCTTTCTCTAGACCGCAGCCCGCGCGGGACGGGACCGCCTAGATCCACGAGATGCTGAGCCCGCGGCGGGTCGGGACGGGATGGGACGGTCCAACCTATTTGACATCTCTAATCCCTAGCTAGTTCTATACATTCAAGGAATAAAACCATAACCACAAAGTATACAAATAAATTTTATTTTATCCATTGTTGAGTTATGTGATTACCATTAAGAAAAATTTAAGAGATTTTAACTCTACATTCAAGGAATAAAACCATAACGACAAAGTATACAACCTTTCTCAACACAGAACAATATACCATTCGACTTAATTTTATACATGTGACAGAAACTAAGGCATCTTCAGGGTGGACGACGACAATAGACAAAGTGTGGAATTGCGCCTGAGGGTTCGTAGAAGACTGGGAAATCCGTGAAACTAAAGCAATCGCCGATAAACGTCACCGGGAGAGAGAAAGACGGCTAAATCTCCTGGACGGTGACGATTGGGACAGTTACTGAATCTCACCTAATGGGTGGGTATTCTAAGATGGGTTTTATCCGACCCATAGTGACTAACTAATTATGAGAAATTGATTAAACGTGTCCGTGTTCGTTTTAGCAACTTACGGGTTGTGATTCAGCTGGCAATCACATAACTCAGCAATGGAACAATACGGTGAAACAAAAGCCCTACCTTCAAACCCAAATTCCAAGTTTTACACTTTTCTCAATCTCCCAAACTCAGACGCAGCAACAAGTCATAGAAAACATATGAACCTCCAAAAACATTACAGCCGAAAAAGTCATATAGCAAAGTGTTTGGAGCTGAGGAGAAAAAGAAAACAGAGTCGAACTTCGGTTCCAAACTAGACCTCAAAACTGAGGATAGTAATCTGGATGGAAAGGGTTCGTGTAATCCTCGATTTCATAGCCGTCCGAGTCATATACTATAGCGTACTTTCCATACGTTCCGAAGTATGGGCAGTCGTCCACTTCTTCTTCTTCCTCAGGAGGAGCATTAACTCTTGTCGTCTCATTACCAGACGGGGCATTACTCTGTCTCAAATGACCATTAACTCTTGTTGTCTCATCACCAGACGGGGCATTACTCTGTCTCAAATGAGGTGGTCGCAACCTTTCCTCATCAGAATCATCATCCGAGTCGTAGAATTGCTGACGGCTCCTGGGAGACAGCATAGATGGGTGAAAGATCACACCTAGAGGAGCATCAGAGAGTGATTTCAGTAGGAACAGCTTATGAGATTCAAGGGGCTTTATATAGAGATTTGGCACATTACCATCTGGCAGGTCGAAGAAGGGATCAAAGGGCTCTTCAGGATTAACAATATTCATATGTTGCCCCAAATTAAAGGGGAAGTCACCATAGCCGTACTCAATATCTTCATCAGCTTCATCCTCCTCATCATGATCATCAAAGTAGTTGTTAGGCGCCACATACGCACGCCCTGGATCTTGATCTTGCCGCATGATGTACGCTTCGTCCCAGGTCGGGCATTGCTTAACACAAGTCCCTGTTTTTTTGTTCCATCCTCCTCCACAATTGTAGCAGAACTCATGCCCACATCTAAAGCAAATACCAAAAGGGAAATACGCCCCCAATATGGTTAAACAAGGAAAGATTGAATAATTGCTTAGGTTTCTTAGGTTGATCAAAGTGTTAAGAAGATACCTGCAAGTTATGTGATTGCATCCTTGACTAAGTTCAATCATGTGCTGGCACTTGCCACATTGGCGCCACATTTTATTATTCGCCAGAGACTTTAGCTTCACATCATCTGAGGGAGGATTAGGATGCAGTTTCTTGTACTCGGCGCATGACAGCTTCCCATGCCACGGGACTTTACAGTCCACACAGAAAAGGCCACGACATTCGACACATCTCCTGACTCCAGATGCAGGGTAAGCAGACTGTAAGCTCTTGGCGGATTCAGATATCTTGGTTTTGGACATCAAAGCCGAACCCCTCAGGTAAGGACAGTAAACTCTCTCAGTGACAGGTATTGCGTTCTCCTTGATCTCACCCAATTTCGGAGTCAAAAGCTTGCCACACGCATCGATAACCATCTCAGAATTGCATTTATCATGAGGACAATTCGGAATCATTCCGTGAAGCAGCTTCACCTCTACATGTTGCTTCACACACTGAAAGCAAAAGCGGTGAGTGCATTTACCGATAGAAAACATGCGCTCAGGATCGATATCGTTGAAACAGATAAGACACTCTTCTTTCATAGCAGCTAATTTAGCTTGGCGGGGGTTTTCATGAGGGGTTGCTTGCGAAACAATTGATTCCCTAGCGAGTTTATAAGCATATTTGACTTGGTTTCCAGCCACCAGAACAGCTTGAGTAAACGAGAATTGTTGCCTGATCCGTTGCAAGTCATCCATTAGCATGGCAATCTTCTTTTGCTTAGGCTTCCAGCTTCCCCTGACCTGCATTCAAATAAAATAAACAGAAAATGAAAATCTAGGTAAAGAAAGCACTACACATTGGAACTCTAAACCATCGCACAAAACACAAGCAAATAAACAGTCTCTACTCTCTGATATAGCTAGTGGAGGTAGCGCAACAAACAACTTATTTTTATCGCCAAGCAAAGAGAAACAACAATAGCTAACAAAATGGTTCACGAATATAGAATGATAGAGTAGTCAATGCAACTCTTCAATCACATTGGCACATCCTCAAACACACAAATTAGCTACATCAAATAGTAACAGGAACAGGGGAACTCCAACTCATCAGCTCATCACTATTTCTACATGATGCATCGAGTAAACAAAAGTAAAACGAACACACCATTCAACAAAAGCAAGTAAGAGTGAAGCGTAACAAAGAAGAAAAGGGAAAGAGTTGGAAACTTAACGAATTGGAAAATGGGAAAAGAATCGCAGAAGATAGCGACGTGTTTGATCCCCAGCTTCGACGCCTCGGTCAACCCTAGAGTCAACGCCTGAATCTCCGCTCCCTGACGATTCGCGCCACGGCCAGCCAGCTGTCCCTTGGACTCGAACAACAGAGCATCCCTCTGGTCGCAAATCGCAACCCCAAACCCAGCCACCACATCAGCCACCTTCCCTTTCCCATTCCCATTCCCATTCCCAGTCTCTTCGCTCACCAAACCCTTGGAGTAAAGCCTGTACATCAAGTCTCCCCTGAAACTCCCCCTCCTTACGGCATCACCAACAACCTTCTTCGAGCTTCCCTCACCGACAGATTGCGCGGGAAGAACAGTAACAGTACCAACGTACGCAGAAGCATTCTGGACTTTACTGTTAGGGTTTCGATCGTCTCTCCGTGTACCAGAGACTGTCTCGTGGTGGGTTTTCCCTTTTCCTCTCGAGTTACCTTCTCCGCCGCCGGTGTTTCTTTGACGCGCGTTCTCAGATTCACCTCTCGGCGTGGAACCGATCTCCTCATCCTCCACCACGATAGCGAATCCACTCCTAGCGACAACGGGAGGCGACGGCGGAGCACGAGATCGGGAAGCGAGGGAAGCAGCGAGTGCCTCCTCCATCTGCAATCGGAAAGCGTATTCGGAATCGGAATCGGAATCGGAATCGCGACCTCCCAAGAACTCCATAACTTACTTTGGTAGCAGCAGCGATTCAAAAAACACTGTGCGTGCTTGCTTTCCCTTTTTTGTTCTCTCTTCGTGACGAGTGCTTTTTAAGCTTTTACGTCGTCTCCTACATATTTTTTTTTAATATAGAGAGATTAGAGAGGAGACCCTCAAAATCCGCACGTGGAGTAAGTCAACGCACGTGTGGGCCGGGCGTCATTGGATTGTAATCGAAACTTTAACCGGAAATTTTGCGAATGGTTTACGTTAAGACGCCTCTTGCCTTACCTTCGTCAAAAGAATTTACTGGTTTTTCTTTCGAAAATCAAAATAAATTACGATAATCAAGTTAATTAATAACCTTTGATTCCGCTCATTTTATTACACTTCAAAGTATCAAATCAATCACATTGTGAGTGACTCTTCATGAAGTTTGAGTTTATTTGGTGCATTTAATTAAGTATGTATAGGCACGCTAAGATGCAATTTGCGTGTTTATGCTATGTTATGTGAGATGAAATTGGTGTGTCTATGTATGCCTCTCTGCTTGTAATAGATAATAATCCTGACTCTGCATTTTTCCTTTGACTCTAACGCAAAAGTTCTTGGCTTTGTTCAATTCAGCTCTAAATTGGGTTCTTCCAAGTATGTCAATTGTTAGAAACATGAGTTACAGACAATGCCCGCATGATGCTAGTGTGTAATAGTTGTGGCTGCTAATATTTTGCTTTATTTATATATGTTTTATGCTCAAACTGTTTGATTTTTTAATGCTATATGCAGTTTTATTCCATGGCACCGAGATGGAAATGGAAAGGTGCTGAAACGAATGCTCTTGCGGAACCAATTTATGAATCTACAAGAGAAAGAGTTTATGAATGTTGTGAATAAAGACTAAAGTGAGCACCCAATAACAGTGTTTCCTTCTTTATTGTAATGTCTGTGAATGTCACAAGACAGCTCACAATCAATAGAAAATAGTCTAGAGATTTAAGACTAGATTTTTAAGGAAGAATATCATTTAAGACTAGATTTTTAAGGAAGATCTAGGTGTTTTGCCCGCACATGCGGACATAATAATCTTACGAATACTTATTATTTTATGTTTTATCAATCCAAAAATCGGCATTATAAAACTCTAATTGGTGAACATGTTGAAGAAAAAATATTATGGTGAATTCTTTGTTCCTCAAAATTTATACCAGTTATGTTAAAATTTTAGTCAAATTATTGAAAGGTAGATCCCATTTTTTCTTCCAAATTTCCCATGGAGGAATGAATTTATAAGAAAAAAATTTCCCGAGCAATTTTGATAAGAAACAAATTGAACAAAAATTCATATTTTTTTTTTATTTTTTCAATTCCTCAAATGAAATTTTATTTTTTATTTTGTTCATTTTTTTCATTTTTATAGTGATCACCAACTGAAACTATAGTGTTTCACGGATTAAACTTAAACTGGTTTAAAATAAAAGCAAGAAAATTTGTTTTAAACTCAGTCACAAGTTAAGTTATTATTTATGATTTTAAATAGTTAAGTTATTATTTATGATTTTAAATAGTTAAATCAAACATCAAATTATTTATATATGTCAAAAAACGTTCATCAAACTATGTACTTATTATTGTGTTAAAAGTTTTAAAACACTCATATATTAGAAATAATTTAGAAAATATCTTTATATAAATATTTTTGTTTGACTAATATTTAATTATAAACTGTTTTATATCTTAGTTTTTTTAACTTTATAATAAAAATATTGTTTTCAGATAGCAACACAATATATATAAGAATTCTCTTAATTTTTAAATATATTTTCACAATTTTATTATATTAGTTTATAATTAATTATTTAATATAACATATAAATTTACTATTATTAAAATAAAATGTGTGTTTTATTATATATAAAATTCATTGCGAGTTTTTTGAAAATTAATAAATACTAAGTTAAAAACTAATAATAAATCAATGACCTATATAAAAGCTTAAAACCTTATAAAATATGACAAATAAAAAATAAAAAAATTTAATATAACATATAGATTTAAATATTATTAAATCAAAATTCGTTTTTAATTAAATATAAAATTCATTACAGATATTTTTTAAATTAATAAATTAGTGATTCAGCTAAAAATTATTAATAAACCAATGACTAAGATAAAACCTAATTAAAAATGACAAATCAACAAAATTGACTAAAATCATGGAAAACAGGACAAATAAGCAAAATCAAAATAATTATATATATAATTATATATTTTATAGTTATATTATTTAAATTAATAGATTATAGACTTAACTAAAAACTATTAATAAATTAATGATTCAGCTTAAACCTAATTAAAACATGACAAATAAGCAAAATTACCTAAAATCATGGAAATCATGACAAATAAGTATAAATCACTTCACAACCGTCCTGATTGTGTATAATAATAAAAATAAAATACAAGTTGATTTGAATATGAATAAAAATGTGACAGATAAACCTTAAATTGAGATCAAGTTGAATGACACAAGAGAGATGCCTAGTTCAATCTGTAGCAATTAACAAAAAAAATATTGTTTTATCCATTGTTGAGTTATGTGATTACCATTAAGTAAGATTCTAGAGATTAACAATACATACAATGAATCAGAAAGCTATAACAACAGAGTATACAAACCTTTCCTCATCACAGAAAAGTATACTATTCGACTTGACCATTTTATAAATATGATTATAAGATAATCAAAGTGTTAAAGAGAGATACCTGCAAGTTATGTGATTGCGTCCTTGAGTAAGCTCGATCATGTGTTGGCACTTGCCACATTGGCGCCACATTTTATTATTTGCCAGAGATTTTAGCTTCACATCATCAGCTGGAGGATTAGGATGCAGTTTCTTGTACTCGGTGCATGACAGCTTTGCATGCCACGGGACTTTACAGTCCACACAGAAGAGGCCACGACAATCCACACATCTCCTGACTCCAGATGCAGGGTAAGCAGACTGTAAGCTCTTGGCCGATTCAGATATCTTGGTTTTGGACATCAAAGCAGAACACCTCACGTAAGGACAGTACACTCTCTCTGTGACAGGTATCGCGTTCTCCTTAATTCTCTGCTTCCACATTTCACCCAATTTTGGAGTCAAAAGCTTGCCACATGCATCGAAAATAGTTGGAGTCAAAAGCTTCCACACTCTCTCTGTGACAGTACACTCTCTCTGTGACAGGTATCGCGTTCTCCTTAATTCTCAACGATTCAAAAATAAATGAGGGTTTTAATCAAACATTTGCTTCTCGGTGATTTAAAAGTTATATGTGACAATTTTGTCATTGACATTTGTATGCAAAACAAAGCTTTACCTTCAAACCCAAGGTTTCTACAAATTTCTCACTGCTGAATCTCCCAAACTCAAACGCAACAAGTCATAAAAACATATGATCCACCAATAAATTTACAGCCGAAAGATCATAAAGCGAAAGATAACAACTTTGGTTCCAAATTACACCTCGATAGTTACACCTCAATAGTAATCCTCGCTTTCATAGCCGTCCGAGTCATATACTATATCGTACTCTTCTTCTTCTTCTTCTTCTTCTTCTTCCTCTTCTTCTTCTTCTTCTTCTTCTTCTTCTTCTTCTTCTTCTTCTTCTTCTTCTTCTTCTTCTTCTTCTTCTTCTTCTTCTTCTTCTTCTTCTTCTTCTTCTTCTTCTTCTTCTTCTTCTTCTTCTTCTTCTTCTTCTTCTTCTTCTTCTTCTTCTTCTTCTTCTTCTTCTTCTTCTTCTTCTTCTTCTTCTTCTTCTTCTTCTTCTTCTTCTTCTTCTTCTTCTTCTTCTTCTTCTTCTTCTTCTTCTTCTTCTTCTTCTTCTTCTTCTTCTTCTTCTTCTTCTTCTTCTTCTTCTTCTTCTTCTTCTTCTTCTTCTTCTTCTTCTTCTTCTTCTTCTTCTTCTTCTTCTTCTTCTTCTTCTTCTTCTTCTTCTTCTTCTTCTTCTTCTTCTTCTTCTTCTTCTTCTTCTTCTTCTTCTTCTTCTTCTTCTTCTTCTTCTTCTTCGTCTTCCACTTCCTCTTCCACTTCCACTTCCACTTCCACTTCCTCTTCCTCTTCCTCTTCCTCTTCGTCTTCGTCTTCTTCCTCTTCCTCTTCCACTTCCACTTCCTCTTCCACTTCAAAATCTTCATCAGCGTCATAATCCTCATATTCAAAATCTTCATCAGCTTCATAATCCTCATATTCATCCTCATCATAATCATCAAAGTAATTGTTAGGCAACACATACACACGCGCTGGAGCTGGATCTTGACGCATGATGTATGCTTCGTCCCATGTCGGGCATTGCCTAGCACAAGTGCCTGTTTTTTTGTTCCATCCTCCTCCACAGTTGTAGCAAAACTCATGCCCACATCTAACGAGAATACCAAAAGGGAAATACGCCACCAATATGGTTAAACAAGGAAAGATTGATTAATTGCTTAGGTTTCTTAGGTTGATCAAAGTGTTAAGAAGATACCTGCAAGTTATGTGATTGCATCCTTGACTAAGTTCAATCATGTGTTGGCACTTACCACATTGGCGCCACATTTTATTATTCGCCAGAGATTTTAGCTTCACATCATCAGCTGGAGGATTAGGATGCAGTTTCTTGTCCTCGGTGCATGACAGCTTTCCATGCCACGGGACTTTACAGTCCACACAGAAGAGGCCACGACATTCGACACATCTCCTGACTCCGGATGCAGGGTAAGCAGACTGTAAGCTCTTGGCCGATTCAGATATCTTGGTTTTGGACATCAAAGCCGAACACCTCAGGTAAGGACAGTAAACTCTCTCAGTGACAGGTATTGCGTTCTCTTTGATTCTTTGCTTCCACATTTCACCCAATTTCGGAGTCAAAAGCTTGCCACACGCATCGATAACCATCTCAGAATTGCATTTATCATGAGGACAATTCGGAATCATTCCGTGAAGCAGCTTCACCTCTACATGTTGCTTCACACACTGAAAGCAAAAGCGGTGAGTGCATTTACCGATAGAAAACATGCGCTCAGGATCGATATCGTTGAAACAGATAAGACACTCTTCTTTCATAGCAGCTAATTTAGCTTGGCGGGGGTTTTCATGAGGGGTTGCTTGCGAAACAATTGATTCCCTAGCGAGTTTATAAGCATATTTGACTTGGTTTCCAGCCACCAGAACAGCTTGAGTAAACGAGAATTGTTGCCTGATCCGTTGCAAGTCATCCATTAGCATGGCAATCTTCTTTTGCTTAGGCTTCCAGCTTCCCCTGACCTGCATTCAAATAAAATAAACAGAAAATGAAAATCTAGGTAAAGAAAGCATAAAACATTGAAATTCTGAACCATTGCACAAAAACACAAGCAAATGACCTTAGAAATTAACAGTCTACTCTCTAATAAGCTTGTGAAGGTAGCGCAACAAACTTCTTTACATTTCAAAGCAAAGAGAGACAACAATGGCTTACAAAATGGTCAGAAAATAGAATGATAGAATAGACATTGCCACTCTTCAATCAGATTTTAAATCGTAAGTTGTAACTAGCACATTAGCTACCATCTACTGATACCGGAACAGAGGAAACTTGAACTAATCAGCTCACCACTATTTCTACATGATGCATCCAGTAAACAGAAGGAAAACGAACAGACCATTCAACAACAGCAAGAGCAAGTAAAGAGTGAAGCGTGACAATGAAGAAAAGGGAAAAAGTTGGAAACTTTACGAATTGAAAAATGGGAAAAGAATCGCAGAAGATAGAAACGTGTTTGATCCCCAGCTTTCATGCTTCGGTCAAACCTCGTGTCAACGCCTGAATCTCCGCTCCCTGGCGATTCGCGCCACGGCCAACAAGCTGTCCCTTGGACTCAAACAACAGAGTATCCCTCTGGTCGCAGATCGCAACCCCAAACCCAGCCGCCACGTCACTCACCTTCCCCTTCCCCTTCCCCTTCCCCTTCCCAGTCCCAGTCTCTTCGCTCACCAAACCCTTGAAGTAAAGTCTATACATTAAGTCTCCCCTGAAACTCCCCTTTACGCCACTAACCTTCGAGCTCCCCTCGCCGACGGCGACTGATTGCGCCGGGCCAACAGTAACTCCCGGAGAAGGTCTCCCAGAAGCATTCTGGAAGTTACCTACTTTAATGCTGTTAGGGTTTCGATCGTCTCTCCGTTCGCTAGCGACTGTCTCGTGGGTTTTCCCTTTTCCCCTCGAGCTACCTTCGCCGCCGCCGGTGTTTCCGCGACGCACGGTCTCGGAGTTACCCCTCGGCGTGGAAGCGTTCTCCTCCACGACAGCGAATCCGCACCTAGCGACGACGGGAGGCGACGGTGGGTGCTGTGGAGCACGAGATCGGGTAGCGAGAGAAGCTGCGAGCGCCTCCTCCATCTGCAAACGGAAAGCGTAGTCGGAATCGGAATCGAGAGGACCCAAGAACTCCATAACTTGGCAGCAGCGATGATTCAAGAACACTGTGCGTCCCCTTTTTTTGTTTTTCTTCGTATGGGTGGGTGACGAGTGATTTTTAGCCTTCCCCTTCGCTTTAAGTACATTTTTTTTTTAATATAGAGAGGAGACCCTCAAACCGCACGTGCGGAAAGTCTACGCACGTGTAGTTCATCCCACTTGAAATATGGGTAAAAACGTCATTTATTATTGTGATCGAACCTTCGTCAAAAGAATGGTTATTAACTTCATATATCTCATACCCCTTTAAATGAATTCCTACTGCCCTCTCTCTATTCTTCCTATCATTTTATCCTTGCACTTCCCAAACTAGCCTTTCATTTATTCTCTAATTAAATAAACCAACCATAATTCAATAACTTACATGGCCCACAAAACAACCTTAACCAATCAGATTTTTCATGACCCATATGTCTCCTTCTTCATCGTACAAGCTTCTTCCTCTCATCCTCCATTAGCATTTTTTGAAGCTCAAAAAATAGGCAATTCAAGTTCGTTTTCGATGATTTTTTTTTGTGATATTACATTTAAAAATCGTGTATATGATGGGTAACGTTAAGAAAGTAAGATTTGATGAAAATTTGAGAGATTAAAAACGATTTCAAAAACTATGTTTAGGGCTATCGGGTATTTTTAACGTCCGTTTTGGATGAATTTTTTGCTGAAATGTTATTAAAACAAGTGTATATCTCGGCTAGTGTAAAAAAAGAAGATCCAATGAAAATTATGAGAGATTTAAAAAGATTTTGAAAACTGTGTTTATAGATTTTGGGTATTTTTATGTGTGTTTCGATGATTTTCTGTGTGTAATTTCATTTAAAATGAATTATACATCATGGTTGATGTAAAATACTAACAATATGGTCCTAAAAGCGAATTAGTTAGTACAAGGATAAGTTCTGGGTATTACTGGTATAACTAGTTTTACTAAAGAAAAAAGGTTTACTGGAAATACTAAGATTACTATATTGATATTTCTTACTGTGATTTCTAGTATTACTATGTATAGTACTGAATTAAATTAGTATTAGTAAGAGAAGATTGTACGGTGTGATAATTAATTCTAAACATCTTAATAATGAGAATTCTAATGATATTCTATTTTATTTCAGGAAAATGCAAAATCTGAATTGCACAATCATTTGTTTTGATTATGGGGGATATTATATGAAAGATGGGGCTGAAATAAAATGGATCTCGGGAGGTGGTGAAGGAGAAGATGAAATCCACACGATTGTGTTGAGGAAATCAATGGAGGATATCACTTACTATGCTTTGGTTGAGCGTATTTGCAGAAAGATAAGGGTAGATGAATCTAAGGTGCAAGTTGTTCCTCATATGTCTGATTGGGTTATACCAGAAGATGTTAAAGCAAAGAAAATACTTCCTCCAGATTTTGATAAGAAGAAAGGAAAACCACAACAAACAAGATTTTCATCAGTAGGAGAATCCCGTGGAAGAGGACAAAGAGGCAGATGAGGAGCTAGAGGAGCCAGAGGAAGAGGCAGAGGAGAAGGTATGGCATCGTATTTTGAATGTGGGAGTGGTTCAGGTACTACCTAGGTTTTACTGGAGATTACTGGGCTTATTATGTGAAATTTGGATTATTGGGTTTTACTGGTATTATTATGTGCAATTTGGATTACTGGGTTTTATTGGTATTATTATGTGCAATTTGGATTACTGGGTTTTACTGGTATTCTTATGTGCAATTTGGATTACTGGGTTTTACTGGTATTATTATGTGCAATTTGGATTACTGGGTTTTACTGGTATTATTATGTGCAATTTGGATTACTGGGTTTTACTGGTATTATTATGTGCAATTTGGATTACTGGGTTTTACTGGTATTATTATGTGCAATTTGGATTACTGGGTTTTACTGGTATTATTATGTGCAATTTGGATTACTGGGTTTTACTGGTATTATTATGTGCAATTTGGATTACTGGGTTTTA
>NC_027756.1:43043372-43043598 GCF_000695525.1 Brassica oleracea var. oleracea | reverse complement strand
TGGGCGTAATAAACCCAGTAAATCTAGTTATCCATCTTACTCATTTTTGGGCATGGTAACACCTGTAAACTTAGTTTTCCAAACCTGTTGCAACACACCAAGATTTAAACATTCAAAAGCATTCTACTACCAAGTTTTAAACATCCAAAATACTTAACATTCTACTACCAAGTTTTAAACATAGATTCCTAATAAATACATAAGCATAAGGCTTTGTTTTACGTTT
>NC_027756.1:42973299-43042707 GCF_000695525.1 Brassica oleracea var. oleracea | reverse complement strand
TAAACATAAGACACATTCAAAGTTTTCCCCAAATTTGTTTTCAAATCTACATACAAATTCGACCAAATAACAACCAAATAAAGGTAAACTAATCACTTACCACAAGAAACGAAGATGGAGCCTCGATTTCGACAAAGAAGGAAGAAGAAACGAAGCGGTCTAGACTTTAGGGTTTCAGATAAGAGAGACAAAGAGATAGTTGAGACACAAACGAACAAGGAAGAACGAAGATGGATTTTCGAATTAGATGGAGAATGAACAAGGAAGAACGAAGATGGATACTCTAGGGTTTCAATCTCCGATTTCGCAATAGAGAGTGTCGCAAGGGGAAGGTTGGGGGAGAGACAGACCCGATGATTGAAAATTTTGGAGAAGAGAATGTTGAGTAATTCAAAACGACATCGTTTTGGTTTAGATGGGTCGGGTTTTAGGGTTTGTATTGTATGGGTCGGATCTTTTTGGTTGAATCTTGTAAATAACTAAATTATTTTAGGGCAATCCTGTCTTTAGCCACATTTTCTATTTAAAAAAAATGAAAAAAAAATTATATTATAATAAAAGGATAAATGGAGATTTTTTTGGAGGGTAGAGGTCATATGGAGTTATGCTCCCAAAAGAATCTACTGTTCTCTTTTTTATTTTTGAAAATCAAATAAATTAACTCAGTCCAATTCTCTCCCCGCTTCGACGAGATCGCGGAGGATTAACAAAGAATCAGTAACGATAATCAAGGTAATTAGTAACCTTTGATTTCGCTAAATTACTCGGTTGTTACACCTCAAATCAATCATATTGTGAATGAATCTCCATTGAAGTTAGAGTTTATTTTGGTGCATTTAAATAATTGAACTTCTATAAGGTTTGGTATTTGAATTGTGAGCTATTTGAATGTTTTCTATGTATCTTCTAAGGAATATTGGTGCACGGAAACTGTTCGTTAAAATGCCTGAAATAAGTTTTTTGCGCTAAACTCAAAAGCTTAAGCATGTATAGGGGCACGTTAAGATGCAATTTGCGTGTTGAAGTATGTATGTCTCTCTGCTGGTAATAGATAGCTTTGTCTCCAACTTGGATTCTTCCAAGTATGTCAATTGTTGATTTACCATTGGTCACTAACAATGTTCGTCTGAGTTCCTATACTGTAATACTTGTTGCTGCTGATAAACTAAGCAGAAGCATATGCTTTATATTTTGCTCAACCTGTTTTTGGCTTTTATATTCTTATGTTCAAAAGTTTGATTTTTAATGCTATATATGCAGCTTCATTCCATGGCACCCAGATGGAAATGGAAAGGTGCTGAAGCCAAAGCTCTTGCGGAACCAATTTCAAACTCAGTCTCAGAGCTCCAACTCTCTCTAGCCAAAACAGAGACATCCGGTTCCCTTTCGAGTTGCAACGTGCTTCTAGCGGTTGAGCCTGAGCAAGCTGAGCTACTCGACCGCTGTTGTTTTGGCAGACTCGTCCTATCCGCTGAGAAAGACAAGAAATGTATTCAGTTATCCTTTGAAGAAGCTTTCTATTTGCTTTACAATCTCAAATGCATCAAAATCTACCTCCAAGGCCGTTGCTTGGAGAACGAAGTCGACACTTGGATGTACATGAAATCACAAAGACCAAACTTCCCGATATTTTTCAAACCTTATTCACATTTACGGTCCAAGAACTGGGTTTTGAGATCCGGGTTGCAATACGGTGTGCATTTCGTGGCATACCGTCACCATCCATCTCTTGTCCACTCTGAATACTCTGTTTTGGTTCAGTCTGGTGATAGTAATCGGTTAAGAGTGTGGTCAGATGTCCATTGTGCTGTTCGTTTAAGCGGCAGTGTTGCCAAGACGTTATTGACTGTCCATGTGAGTGGTAACTCTAAAAAAGAGGATTTGAATCTACCTTTGTGTTTGGAGAACTACAGAGTGGAAGAGCAAACTATTTGTAGATGGAGCCCAGAACTCAATCGTGAAGATGAAACCACAAATCCAAAACCAAATGCTACCACTGTGAGTGATTTGAAATCTCTTTGATGAACCTGTCCTGGTTAACTGAGTACTGGTTTTGATTTTCCACATCAATCTCTTAAACAATTGTTTTCAATTATATTTGATATTGAGATACACAACATTTTACTTTCTTCGGGGAATCTCAAATCTCATACCATCTTTTATAATATTATATTTCTCATGAGCAGTAACATTTGAATAGAAATAGTCTTCGAGTGACATGTTAAACACCAAGTTTTTGATGGTGTTCCAGAGCTATGGATAAGCAGGTTCATTTGAATAGAATAGTCTCAAGCAAAAAAAGAAGCAGTACATTTGTTATAAAATCAGATGTTTCGACACAGACACAATCCAACGAATCTCTATGCAAACATAAGACATTAGTAAGAAGTGCGAGAAAAGATTTTGTTTCTTCCTTAAGATGTTCATTTGCTGGTAATGAATATGAATTCAGACGTAAAGAAATATTTTTATACGCTTATCCTTTCTTTTTAATAACTACCGTCATGTTTTCTTTGCCATTCGATTGTAACCTATGTCTCCATCTTTCAGTATTGAATATTCATGAGCTCTCTATACAATTGTTGGTGGGTCAGGCTATACATTGAAGAAGCAAAGAAGAGGATGGTAAATATCTTTTCGATAAACCCAAAATATATTCATCCTGTGAATTGGAGGGAGAATATTACAGTATGCAGACCCAAATCTTGATTTTGACTTTCTATAGATTCTTTACATTTATGGCTGATTCTTTTCCCCTTTTGTTGTTTCCTTATGGGAGTTATATTCAACACTGAATCTTAAAGGTTGCATTCTTGTGGTCCTCAAATACATTGCCTCTGTTTAATCAAATTCAATCACAACTTTTCTCTAGTCTCTCTCTTTTTTTTTTAACGAAAATCCATTCTAGCCAACAAATTATGACCTTTAATGATCTGTTACTATCAGTAATTCTCTTGCACATGTGCTTGAGTGTGAATGTCCTCGTGATTTTCATCTTGTCGATCTTTTTGTTTTTGATTTTGTATGTGTTTTGGGGCAGAAATGGATCTCCAGATGTTCCCAAGAAGCTGTCTCCTCGTGCTGCTCGGCCACTAAAGTTAGCAGCGCTAGAGACAGACTCTTCTTCATCTGCTATCTCAGCTAATAATAGAATACCAAAGGACACAAGTCCAAAAGTTTCAGACCGTAAACCTTCACCAAGTCCTTTCTCCGAGGTATGAGCCTCTCTTGTACTAAGCTTATTTCAGATTCAATTTTTTATTGTTTTATTCTTTGTTGGATGTTGGTGCATTTAGATTTCAATAAACTATCTTTTATTTGCATGATCCTAGATAAGCCGTTCCATCATAACATGTTACTGACTTGACTTTAATGAGGAAAAATGTAGCATACATTAGATTTCGTGTCTATGGGATATAAAATTAGGTAGAACATTTAATTTAGAGTAGTTGAGAGATAAAAATGTAACTAACTTCCACTCTATTGTCTGTTTATTTTATCTCCTTGGGATTGCCGTAACACTGTCATGCTTGTTTGCTAACAGAAGAAGAGGCCGAGCAGAATAACGGAGCTTGAGTCGCTAGTCTCACAGCTTCAAGGGGAGCTGAAGAAGGCGAAACATCAAGTCAGTGTGTCTGAGACATCAAAGAAGCAAGCAAAGCAAGAAGCAGAAGAGTCCAAGAAACAGCTACAAGAAGTTTCCTCTAAGCTCCAGGAGACTAAGAATCAGGTCTTGGAGGAAGAAACAGATAAAACCGGTGCTTTTAATCATCGAAGTGTATCTCAGGGATGGGATTTGGAGTTTGGTGCTACTAGTACTAATGAAAGGGGACGACTGGCTGTTGTTGTTCAAGAGATCCGACAACTCAAGCTTCAGATTGAGATGGTGGCTTCTTCTGAAGCTGATCATGTGAAACAAGCTGAGTTGCGTAACTCTGAGATTCAGCTTTTGAGAGGAAACTTAATGGACACGCTTTTCCTCGTCGAGAATTTTAGTAACCAACTTAAGGACTGTGAGGTAACAGACGCTGAAACGAAGGCTTTAGCCACCGAAACTCTAAGGCAAATGGAGAATGCTAAAAAGGCAGTAGAAGAACTGAAGTCAGATGGCACAAAAGCAGTTGATAGTTATAAGAAAATGGCGGTGGAGCTTGAACAGTCAAAATCTAGGATGGTATGGCTTGGAGGTCTTGTGACCAAACTTCTGGCTAACCCGGGGGTTTTGGAAAACCACGAAACTCTGCTTAAAGAGTATGCAAGTTTAGAACTTGGGGAATCAAATGAGATGAAGGATGAAATATCTTCCTTGAGATGTGAGGTAGAGCGACTGAGAGCGGCTCTAGAAGCCTCTGGTAAAAATGACCAAGAGGGGAATGTAAAGGCTTCATCTCGGTTAAGGATACAAGCTGAACTCCGGTTTGAATTAAGGACAGCTAAATCCAAGATAGACAAGCTAGAGGCGAGGTTGGTGGGTAAGGAAACAGAATTAAAGTTTATTTCAGAGGAGAACGATAACCTATGCCTATTACTAAAGAAGAACCAGAAAGAGACAGATGCTGAAGCTGAGCTGAAACAACAAAGGGAGGTAATCAAGAAGTTAAAGGCGGATTTGATGGATAAAGAAACACAACTCCAGATCGTTTCAGATCAGAACGAGACACTGAAGTCAGATATCCACAAGAGGGAGACAGATATACAAGACGTGCTCATGAAGCTAGGGTTTGCAATGAGAGAGGCTGAGAAGAATAGCCAGAGAGCGGTTAGAGTCACTGAGCAACTAGATGCAACTCAAGCGTCAAACTCAGCAATGGAAACAGAGTTAGACAAGCTAAAGGCGAGGTTGGTGGCTAAGGAAACAGAGTTACAGTTTATTTCAGATGAGACCGATAACGTATACCTATTACTGAAGAACCAGAAAGAGACAGATGCTGAAGCTGAAGCTGAGCTGAAACAACAAAGGGAGGTAATCGAGAAGTTAAAGGCGGATTTGATGGATAAAGAGACACAACTACAGATCGTTTCAGACAAGAACGAGACACTGAAGTCAGAAATGGGAACAGAACTCAGGGAGCTCCAAGTTCAATCAAACCAATTGAGAGAAGCTGCGGAAAAGGCTAACGCCATGCTCTCTGCTGGAAACAACAATAATCAAAGAAACCCTTCTTACTCTGAGGATATCGATGATGAAGTGCAAAGAAGAAAACAGGGAATAAGCTTAAGAAGATTGGTGTTTGGTGGAAGAAGTCGCAGAAATGGGTGGAGACTAACAGAATAATAATAATAAGGTAATCTATTCTAAAGTTCATATATATATTTATTAGATAAGTGATGGTTTCTCTTTGAAATCTCTAAAGGAACTGACTTTCTCTTTGCTCATCTTGGTTTCTGCTTCTCAGGTACCGTTGATTTGGAGTTGGATTGTAAGAGCTACTCCTCTGACTCTGTTATTGATGTGAATTATTAGTTTGATGACTATGTTCTGAAGGAAAAAAAAAAACACATTTTGGAAACATCTGAGTTGTGGTAATTTTATGTCAAGTAGTAGTCAGGAGCAAAACTGTTGATTCTTTTATTGTGAAACTAGTTGTTCCCTTTAAATATGACTGAGCCTACCGTAAGGCCGAAGAAGTCCTATAGAATATTGGCCCCTTTAATGGGTATTGGGCCCGAGAAGCCTAAGCCTAAAAATGGCATCTGAAGTATTCTAATCCCACAATTGCACTGAAGAATTTTTTTTTTTTTTTTTTTTGTCATCAACAACACAGACTCATACTGACTCTGTAAACTAAACTGGGTGATCTGCATCCATGTGAACAACGAAAGACGATTGCTTTCTAGCACTGCGTACTAGACTATCCGCCTTTGAATTTTGCGTTCGTGGTACATAGATAAGCTCTGATCGGGTGAAACTCTCTCTCAGGATCTTGATATCTTCTAAATAATTTGCAAAAGCTGGTCATTCCTCTGGTTCCGAAACCATCTTCATCAATTGAGAACAATCTATTGCAAACGTGACCTGAAATTGACGTAAATTCCTCATGCATTCCATTGCCCATAGTAGTGCTTCCATCTCTGCATGAAGAGGCGAAAGAATAGCCCGGACATTTCTCGCCCCTAACAATCCATCGAAACCTTCCAAAGTACTGAGCCAACCTTGTCCTGAAAAAATAATGCCCTCTTTCCACGAGCCATCTGTAAAACACCATCGTCCTGGGATCGACGGCAATATCGTATCTATTATTGGTGGTGGCGTCCTCTGATCATTCACAATTTGTGCCTCAGCCCACAATGTTAATTCTGTTTCAGCCAATTTAAGTGTATCCATAGGGTCCATATCCAAATTACTGAAAACCTTATTATTCCTAGCTTTCCAGATGTACCATAGTATCCATGCAAACTGGTGATCCTCTATCTGTGATAAAACTCTCCAGAATAGATGATCCATGTTTGTGAAGAGGGAACTTGTTGGAAAAATAGCTGGATTTGATGGTATCTTCGAAAGTGCTCAAACCTGAAGAGCTGGAGGACATTCAAAGAACACATGATTTACTGATTCCTCAGGAGCTCCACATCTTACACAACAAATATCCTCTTGAATCCCTCTTGCTTGTAAATTCTTCCGCACTGCTATACACCCTGTCACTAATCAGTAATAGTGGTCTTTCTCTATCTGGATAAATCCGCTCTACCTGATATCCTGATTTGACCGTATATTTTTCCGGTTTTTGTAAAGTGTCATCCATCTCTATCAACCCGCTGAGTCCTGCTTAGTGGAATACTTTCTATAAGTTTCGCATCCTGAGGATCCACCAAAGCCCTAATTGCCTCTGTATTCCAAGTACGCGAGGTAGAGTCAATGAGGGACTCTACTGTAAGGTCCGGGTATAAATTGTGTTGATTTTTATTAGCTAGTCTGAGGCGAGTGGTTGGGAGCCAGGGATCATTCCATACAGATATAGAAGACCCTGATCCCACCCTTTTGATTAGTCATTTGCTAACCAGAGATCTAGCAGAAACAATGCTCCGCCAGCCGTACCACGGATAATATGAACGAATCGGTTCCAAGGGTGAAGCATTCCTAAAATACCGACCTTTGAAAACTCGAGAAAATAAAGTGTTTGGCTTCTCTATTAGACGCCATAACTGTTTACCAAGCATCGCTGTGTTGAAATCAGCGATATCTTTAAACCCCAAACCTCCTTCCTCCTTATCTACACATACTTTGTCCCATGATTTCCAGTGTATGCCTCTTGTACTTCCCCCTGGACTCCACCAAAATTGTGATACCGCGCTTGTCAGTTTTTTCACCGTTGCTTTAGGCAAACGATAACAGGACATCGTGTGATTTGGTAATGCTGTAATCACTGAATTAATGATCACTTCCTTTCCACCTTTTGTGAAAAAACTTGAAAGTCCACCCATTGACTCTATTATTTAAACAATCCTGTATAAAGCTGAAAACTTGGATCTTTGATCCCCCCAGATTTTCTGGTAGACCAAGATATGATCCCATTCCTCCAAGATTCTGAATACCCAAAATATCTCTTAATTCCTGTCTGACAGATTCTTCAATCTTATATCCAAATTGGATGGAAGACTTATCAAAATTTATTAGCTGCCCTGAAACTGCCTCATATTCCTTTAAAATCCTAAGAATAGTTTGACACTCTTCCTTTTGAGCTTTACAAAAGAAAAGACTATCATCCGCAAAAAGCAAATGAGAAATCAATGGGCAAGCTCTAGCTACCTTCATTCCCGTAATTTGTTGCCCTCTCTCTGCCTTTTTTATATTTGCAATTAAAGCCTCAGTGCAAAGAATAAATAAATAAGGTGATAAAGGATCTCCTTGACGTAAACCCCTATGTGGAACAATGAGGCCACGTGGTTGGCCATTTATAAGAACCCGATATTGAACCGATGAAATACATTCCATCATCAATTTAATCCAATGAAGATCAAAACTCATTTTCTGCAATAAAGCCTTAATAAAATCTCATTCCACTCTATCATATGCTTTGCTCATATATGTTTTTATTGCCATATACTTTCCTTGACATGCTTTATTGGTCCGCAATCCGTGAAATATTTCCTGGGCGATAAGAATATTATCAGAAATCACTCTCCCTGTCACAAATGCTGATTGAATTTCAGATATGAGTAAGGGGAGATAGATTTTCAATCGCTGACACAAGACCTTGGAAATGATTTTATATCCGACATTACAGAGACTGATTGGCCTCAGTTTCGTCATCTTTGTAGGTCTCTCCGTTTTTGGTATCATACATATATTAGTAATATTTAATCGTGCAACCATTGCCCCCGAAACTAAAAAAATATTCACCATCTCAACTAAATCATTCTTAATAATATGCCAGGAGTGTTAAAAAAATAGTGTTGTCATGTCGTCCGGTCCTGGCGCCTTTTCTGGGTGCATCATAAACAAAGCCTCTTTAACCTCCTCCTCCGTCGCTAGCCTCAACAGACGTTGATTCATCTGAGGAGTGATACCCGGTGTAATCTCTGTAAGGAAACTATCGAATTCCGATGGAGAGGTTGTACTAAATAAATCTTCGAAATAGTCTACTGCCACCTTTTCCACACCATTATCTTCTGTAATCCAATTCCCATTAGCATCTTGTAGGCCAACAATTCTATTACGAACCTTTTTTTGCTTCGTTAAAGCATGATAAATTTTGTGTTAAGATCACCAGATGAATACCACATGTTCCTACTTTTTTTGTGCCAATAATATTCTTCATCCTTATATCCGTCTTGTAATTTCCTAGACACCTCCAGAATATCCTCTTGAGATCTGGTATTATATGTTTGTACCTCTTCAAGTGCTTGTTGTAACTCAATTATTTTTTCTTTTCCATAAGGTGGATTATTTTTCCACCATTTAGCAATTTCATGACGACAATTACTAATTTTTGCTACTATACTCTCTGCTCCCCCTCCGACTCTTTCTTCGCTATGGTCTATCCAACCCATTGTTATTGATTCCAGGAGACCCGCTTGTCCAATCCACCTCTTATCGAACCAAAATTGTCCTTTCCTTCTGGAAACTTTATCTTCTAGATAAGCCACCACTGGCCGATGATCAGAAGCCACCATCCCAAGATACTCTGTAAAAGAACATGGAAATAGGGTAAGAGCACAGTCTAATTAAACGACATCTAACCATCATTGCCGCTTTCCCTTTTCCTCTTCTCCCTTACCATGATAATTTGTTTTCCTTAGCCGGAAATTCTAGTAAATCACTATTCCTTATCATATTATTGAAATGAATAAAAGAATCTGCACTCTTTATAGATCCTCTTTCATGATTTCCAATAATCTTAATAACCAGTTGCACTGAAGATAATTTCACAAATTTTAATGAATTTTTAGTTTAGAATGAAAAGGATATAAAATCTACATATTATGTCTTTAAAATTTAGAAGTTATGCTTTGACTAAATTCTAAAAATAGCATTAGACAGACCCAAAGAACGAGAGTACAGAAAGTATGAGTTAGGATCGAGATGTTAGGTTTGGGCACAGTGCCTAAACCCGAACACATCCTTATGTCAGTTGATTGGATCTTCTCTGATAGCTGAAAAAATCACCTTAAACTATATTTTGTTGTGTTTATTCAATAACTAAACTCCAATTAGTAATAATCATTAATTTAAAGTGTATGTATTGTGTATAGAATAAAAGTATGCATGGATTTATATATATAACATAAACACGTGTTTCCGTGTGTAAAGCAACTATACCCCACCAACAGACAGAGATATTTTTCTATTCGCTTAAAACATTCTCTTTGTTCTTAAGTGTACATTAGCCGATGTAATCGAAATTAGGTTAGGTGAGATCTTGCTTAATCATCATTAACTGGTCTTACATTATCACCCCATAAATATCAATATAAACTATTTTAACGCGCAGCTTCATCGATGCGTAATTTAGACTTTCAGTTTTAATTTATCTTTATCAAAATTTATCGTCTACATCATTAGATAGTCACTAATGCCTCTTAGTATTAAATTAACAACCAGTCCACATTATATCAATATTTATTTGGAACCATATACAATAACATCACCGAATTGATCCTTTACGTCACTTGTAAATCAACTACGTCGGTTGACAAAATGAAAAATATCAATTAATTTAAGTAGAAACATCAGTGTCACTGAACGCGCCATTAAGAAGCCTCTATATAAGGGTTTAAAGTTAACCATTAGCGGTTAAATTCTTCATTTCCAGGAATATCTCTATGTTCAATTTAATCCAGATATATATGAACTTTGCAAATAATTTTTTTTTTGGAACTAAAAGAAAAATGTCTCATTAAAAACATAATGAAACGATGAACATACAAAAGGAAATTAAGAAACTCAACAATGTAGATCAGAAACAACAATCCCCCCCATATTGCAAGTTTGAAACTCTTTTAAAAGCCCTAATATATGTAATACTTCCTTAATCATTTAAAATAGCTATCCCCCATCTTTCCTTCCCATTAAATATGAACTCCAAACCCTAAATTAAACACCAAATAAAATTGAGGTTTTAATCTGAACTACATTAAAGCACCAGAGCTAATATAGTTCATGTTGGTCCAAAGCTCTCTTCCTGAATCAACTTGATCTACGTGACCACCTCCTCCTCCCATGTTCATCATCCCAAAGCCCTCTGCATTCATCTGCCATGGAAACCCCCATAAGACCTTGTTTGGATCACTCATGGCCATATCCAAACCGCTGCTGCCGTTTCCAAACGCATAACCAGCGTTCTCATTTTTCTGGCTTGTTCCAAACACACTCTCCATGTCAGACTGATGAGAGTTAGAGTTACCGAATGCTGAAGGAAACCCTATATGCGAAGAACTCCCCTGAGGTTGCTTGTTCAGCAGGGCAAAGGCTAAGCGGAGATCAGTGTGTTCATTGTTACCAAACCCACCGAAACTCGCCGCCGAGAACGCTGGTTCTGGAGTGGTTCTGAGGCTTCTTGTCGCCGAAGATGTGGACCGTTTGTTTTTTCGGCAGCCGCCTCCGACGGGAATGTTCCTTAGTGTCCCGCCTTTGGTCCAATATCTCCGGCATGATTTGCAGAAGTAGCGAGGCTGAGAGAGGCTGTAGTTGTTGTAGTAGCAAAACTTTGTGTTCGTTGAGTCGCAACGTGGACATCTCAGGGCTAGATCCGGTGGCTGTGGCTTCGCCGCCCCAGTCGCCAGAGAGGGTTTTTTCTGATTGTGATCTACTTCGGTTGGGTTTGGTGAACTTGATACTCCCATGGCATCTCGTGCTTTGTTGTAATTGCCGAACATGTCCTTTTAAGAGAAAGAAAAATGAATCAAGATTCTAATTTAAATAAAATCAAGATTTTGAAGTTGTGGATCGTTGTATTGGATTTTTACCTGGTGTTGTAACAAATGATCCATAAGAGCTGAATCTGAGAAGCTCCTTGAAGATTATTAGATCCAAGTGAGTGTTTGTATCTAGGAGATGGAGATTTTTTTCTTGAGGCTAGAGGGAATGATGGATATGAGTAGATCAACTAAAGTGAAAGAGAAGGAAAAGCCAAGCATTTGTATATATACACGAGAATGTGGGATGAGAGAGACACACAATTGTCGTGGCCTCGATCATATATTATTTATTTAATGGAGTATAATATTCTGAGATTGATTAGTATTGATATTGATAAATTAAACAATGCTTTGAAAGAATAATGTGAACCAATTCGGAACGTGACTTGGAGACCATAAAGCCGCCGTTTATGATTTATATATTATGTACACATAAATCGTATCTTACTGTCCATTGAAGTGTTTTGGACCTCACTGAAATGTTTCGCGTAAACCTAAACACAAAAAAAAATCTTAAACTACAAGTATACCTATAACTCTGTTCATATGATTTTTCATTTTATACTGGTGTGTTTTTCCATTTTTTAATCTTTTGTACAGTATAACAAGAGATGATAAATTGAAAATTTGAGGAAAGTTAATAATAAATTCTTACGCTTTTTTAATTATCTCTTTCTTAAACTGCATAATTATACTTATAAAACTCTGTTCATATGATTTTTCATTTTTATACTGGTGTGTTTTTTCTTTTTAAATCTTGCGTACAGTATAACAAGAGAGGATAAATTGGAAAATTAATTTGAGGAAAGTCAATAATAAATTCTTGCGCTTTTTTAATTATCTCTTCAACTCGTGTTTTGAGTTCTCGTTAAGTTACTCCACGATAGTGGATTGGTCAAATTATTTTAGCGGTCAAATATATATGATGATGATGATGATGATGAGTTGCAATCGTTATCAATAATGTAAAATCGATCCTACTATTTGATTTAAGATGAACAATGACCGTACGATGATGGATGAAAGATGATGTTCTACGTCGGATTCCTACGCACACTCATCATCTTTGTATTGTAATTTCTATTTTATGTCTCAATGGTCCGTTGAGTTGTCACCACCAGGGACCCATGCTCATCGCTATGTCTTGTTTCTTCCTTATGGGACCGATCTTTTTCAAAGTGATCACCTTCGTATCGTACTAGAGGGAGTGGGCAGATATCTCTAGTTTCCCTTGTATTATTCTGATTCAATCTGACAGAAATATGAATTTTACACATAAATAGCAAATTCATATACTATACTTATTAATTTTCGGCAAAACAAACCATGATTACATAGAAAATTTATGCTGAAATTATATATTTGCTTATCATCATAAATACATATACTGAAGTCATTCTATATATTTATATATTTATTTTAAAAAATTGAAACAAGCGTTATTATAAATAAAAAATTGCGACAAAACAAACAAATCATATCAGATGTACGTAGTACTCAATAATTAAACTCAACCAATGATTTTTGAAAGTGGGACAACTAGCTATCATCATATTCCATAATTATATATTAAGATACTTCGTATGGTTATTATTATATATAGTTGATATATTCGAAATCTAACCTACACAACTGTGAATAAAATACTTTTAGTAACATATATTATTCTTAGATTTGTACGTAGATCTAAATATATACGAAGTAAAAGCAAAGAACTAGCCGGAGAATGTGCAGCTCATGATGTATTTGCATTATCCCATGGAGATTTAAAGTTCATAGAGACACAAATCACTCAAACGCATCGGTTTTCGGGAAAGAGACTTCTATGAAGACCGAGATTTGGTCTAAGGACCATATACATCAGATTAGTAAATAGTGTTGTGCAATATATACGATTTTTAAACGTTGTAACGTGGGAAGAGATAATGAGCTACTAACTCGCACCAATTTTTAAACGTTGTGTCGTGGGAAGAGAGAATGACTAAACTCTTAATAAGAAAAATGGTTGCCCTCTAGTGATTTATTTTGTTGGCCTACTACAAAACATGCTTCTTTACTACAAAAACAAAAACTATTAAATTTTATGGTATTGATTCATGTTACATCTTGTTTTTAAATAGAATACTATTAATTTAATTTTAAAACCCACTATTCTATACATCCCACTTAATTAGTACACTTTTTCTTGGGTTTTATTTTTGATAGAATGGGTATTGGGTAAGAATCATGTGTTGTGACTGTAGTTTTCCGCCATGGAAATTGGTTATTCATTCACAAACAATCATTGGTCTCCAAATATAACAGATAATCATTATATTTCTCTTTGGACCCTACATACCTTTGGCTCCCAGTTTTATCAAGATCATCATGACCTTATTTAAACTAGAATTTAAATTTAATTAATATAAGAAAATTATAGCACCAGCAGTTCAGGCACATTTTATTCATTTGTCGATCTCCACTCTTTTTATTTCTATTTGGCATATGTTAATAGGCGTATTTTCAGCACATATAAAATGCATCAGTTTGAGGTCATTTTAGAAGTGAAACTCTTGTATAATTTCATTGCAAATTTATAAAATTTTAAATTTTCTCTACTAATCTCAATATAAAATATATACATACAATTCTCAATTTTGTCTTAAATCAACTCTGTTATACTTGGACAGATCAAAGAAATATTAGCTTTTACTATTAGGTGATGAAAATATTAGACAGATGTTTTGAGAAAAAACTTACATCTTTTCACATCTTTTAGGGGAGTTGGTTCGTGTGTGGAGTGAATTCCTTTGTCATGTGTGCGGAATGCATATGAAGTAGTCGAGTAAGGATTCATGTGAGCTATATCCAACAAAACACCAAAACACTAAATTTGGTGTAATTTCATCTCCAACAAGACACCAATTTGACACCATCCCATTAAATTTGGTGTAATGTGAATTTGGTGTAATACTATTCATCACACCAAATCTTAAAATACAAATTTTATCATGTTTCATTTAATAATAGAGTTCAATTGCTATCAAATTTTTAATTAAACATAAATATATTATGTTATTTGCATTTTTATTTTATTTTCACATAATTAAAAAAATCAAAAAAAATCACTAAATAACTATTATTATTTATCACTTACAATTAATAAAATATAAATAATAATCTGATGTGATAAAATAATTATTTATCAATAACAAATTATAAAATTATAAAACTGTAAAAATTGAAAATATCAAATAATACATAATATTACATTTAGTGTCAATTTTTTTTTTTGATAACTCTGGTATCTGGGCAGCCACATTCCCAACTATCCCCCGTAGGGGGTCCAGCGCCCCAACGGAAGGGATGTTAAATCCGCTGTGGCCGGGGCTCGAACTCGTGATGGCGGACACCTCAGCCGAGGTTCCTATACCACCAGACCACGAGACCCGGTTTTTAGTGTCAAATTTGGTGTTATTGTTTGAGATAACAAAAAATTATGACACCAAAACACCAAATTTGGTGTCACCAAATTTGACACCAAATTTGATGATCGTCGGAGATGCTTTAAAAGAAGACATTTGCAATGAAATCGATATAGAGTATGACGCATTGGATTTTGTTGGTCTTGGAATTCATGTAAATTTTACTGAAAAAGCGTTTCGTAGTGTAAGAATAATTAAATTTTATTGCTTTTGGATAATATCTAGTCTTATATTTCTCGATTTTTAGAGTTCATCATTTATTTATTTTTTTAATACGCATCCATATTTCACTATGTTTCAAACACACATATATGGATGATGGTGTTATCAAATCAAACGATACTTCAACTTTCAACAAAGAAAAAAACATATGGATGATTAACTTTTTTTTTTTTTTTTTGTTCACTATGGATGATTAACTTATATATGGACTTTTAACTTTCAAAAGTCGTAACAAGTCGAAGGCGTTAGTTAAAAAAAACAAGTCGAAAGGATTTTTCAAAATTCACAAGGCAACTCTTTTAAAATAGAGAGAGTACATTAAGAGAGATAGGGCTATTTCAAATCAAATAAAATGGAATGTGTGATATTTTTATCTTTGTTTCTACAAATCTTGATATCTTTGGTGAACATCTCAACATGATCAGAATGCTATCGCAATAATTTACCAGCTAGGAAATGAAAAAATAAAAAACCAACTAAGTCCTCCTTTAAACGCCATCATCATAAGTTATCCCGACCCAAGTACTATTTTATTTGCGACCAAAGTAAATCCGATTTCGATCATTATACTGGTTCTTAAATATATAATGCATGCAAGTAACTCACAAGAACTACATAATCAAAAGATAAAGATGATGTTTTATTGATATATCAAATAATAAATAAACCTAATTAATAGTATAGATCAAAACATGTTGAGGTTAAGAAACAGGGATGAGAGTGACATAAAATGAATCATCCATTCGAGATCCGCAACGAGGAATATTGAACATTATAATATGTCTATACAATAATCGGAAGTGGTGGGACCACCAAAAAATAGACATAAGAGTTTCGGGCTGGCTAGTCAAAGGTTATTTTTTTAGTTGATTCCGAGTCTTATTAGTGATAAAACTGGAATTTCTTGGGCAAAAAGAAAGAAAGTTAAAACAGATCGTACTGATAAGAGAGCTCTAAGATATTTATGAATCATGATATTGCAATCTATCTAGACATGATGTACTTCTAATTTATCATAGTTTATAAATTGATCGTGATTGTAATTTATATTTATCGTACGCCTATAAAGATATATCACTTGTTTTTTGGTACTCTTATTTGACCCTATTAATGACTCAATGCATAAATAAGTTTAGGTATGAAAACTAGTTCTGTTGTTTGATTTAAGAACTTCAGTTTGGTTAAGTGAATATGCTAAATTGCTAATGATGCCAGTTGAGTTGCTCACTGAAATGAGAAAATATGTCGTTTTTCTTATAGTAACTAATGTTCATGTGCTTGCTTCGTTGGTGTGTGGTTAATTATCTAAAGCAATTGATGAAGTCGGAAACTATTACTTTTTATTAAATCAACATCTGCATCAAGTTGGTCCATCTCATAATCCGTTGATGCTCGATAAACAAGAAGGGACTAGGATTTATGTTCGAATAAATAAATTATAATTTAGGTCATAAATGTTTTTACTAATTCTTACTCAACTTAAAAAAGATAACCCATTTCAAAACCTATTTGTGTAGTATTTGTTGATGTGCCTTGAATCTAAATATTGGATAATGCATCAAGTACGGTTCATCAACTGTATTGTATCTGACATCAGTTGTTGGACACTGCATCAAGTTATTGGATTTAAATTCTACAAGTCTGGTATGCATGTCTTAATATGTGGGATATTTTTTACGTATATCATTTATTTTTGTAATTCTAGTGTAAACTTAATATCATCTCCAAATAATAAGATTTCTTTTTACTAGTAGATATGTATCTAAATTGGCGAACCATGTTATACCGTTATGTCATTTTTTTTGTGTTTATACACATGTTTTCGTATTTGTTCCCCTCCCAACCAGAAACAAATTATATATTAGAACAAAAATATTTATAAGTTAAGTCACATTTGTAAACAGACATAATTCTTTATTTAAAATACTTAAAATGTTATCATGATTGGATCGTTGATGAACTATACATCGACACGACAAGGATCCAAATTAATAACATATGAAGCAAATAAGAAACCCTAATTTATGAATTAAACGTTCAAATAAGAAGATATATTTCCGGACAAAGATTTGGGGTGGGGACAACAATATAAGAGACAGAGTGATTGGCCGGCGGTATAAGTGGGCCCTTGATGCTGGCTAATTGTATAACACGTGGCGGCATGACAAAGGAATAATTTGGAGGAAATCGAGGAAAGATAGAGTGAAAGCAAGTGGTTGCAGGCTGGTTTCGTTTGCATGTGGTGTCTCACTCACCGTCAGTGGTGTCTCTCTCTTTTCTCCTTCGCATTTTATTAAAAATTATTATAAAACCTCGAGAAAATGGTTAAGATAGCATTAAAATTTTTTTTGTCACAAATATAGCTTTTAAAAATAAAAATATCAAAATATCACTTAATGTTTTATCATAATAGATAAGTATGCACTTATATCCAATGGTAAATTAATTTATACATTAGAGTTTAGAGTTATGAAATGGGGTTAAGGGTTTAGAGTTTAGGGTTTAGGGTTTAGAGTTTAGGGTTTAAGATTTAGAGTTGGGAAGTGAGTTTTTGGGATAAGATTTCAAATATTGAAAAATAAAAAAATTTAATTTTTTCAAAAGATAAAATGCTATTTTGGTCATTTCAGTTTTTGAAGACTATTTTTGTGACATAAACTTAGAAATGTGCTAGAGAATTGCCCTAAAACCTATGTCCAAATAATATGTGACCAAAAAACATTATAATCAAATTTACTTCATTCTACTGTAGTTTGGTTGTATATTTAGTCATCTAGGAATATTAATATTAACTAGAACATTCGTATGGTACGTATATCCAAAATATCGTTTCCGTTTTTAATAATAATGTTAATCATATATTATGATTTGTATATCATGTATTTTTGTTTTTGTTTCATGCGTTAAAAGATTTAATATTTTGTTAATGAATCTAATATATATAAAAACTGTTTAAAATATACTAAATTGGATATCGATCGTTTTCAAAAATACACTAAATTAAAAATATATACTAACATTTAGGTTTAATGTTTAGTGATTATTGTTTATTATTTAATATTTAAGGGGTGAGATTAAGTTTTTAAATTTTTATAAATAATTTTTAAACATTTATAAACAATTTAAGAGGGTTAATTTTCTATTTTCATAATAAATTTACGGTATTTATGAAAATGATTATTGTTTAAATATAAATTGAAAAGTGGTAATTATTTATTATTTAGGATTTAATATTTAAGAAATATGGATGAGTTTATAAGCTTGTACAAATAATTTTTTGGAAAATTGTTTTCTTAGAGCAAAAAAATGATAACTATGCTCTTTTAAACTAATCTCATATATTTTATGTTCCATTAAGCTAATTGTTTTCAAAATGGCAATAATGACCTTAAAATTGTAATTTTTAAATATAATAAATAATGAGTTCGATCAAGCAGGATCAATCGATCCGAAATTACAAGGTCGAACGGATTGATCGATCCTGATCATTATGCAGAACAAAAAAACCGCGAAGCATATACTGATCGACCTGGTCCATTTCACTCGATCGGTAAAGGTCGATATCATACAGATCGACCGATCTCGAATTATAGACCGATCGATCCGTGGAAGCATATATATGAATCATGGTAGAAATAATGTGAAAATTTTGTGAACAATCAATGGAATATAGAAGACGGCGTGAGAAGAAGGTTACCACTTTTTTTTAGTTTTTTTTTAAAATCGATTCTTTTCAAAATATGAATATTCACCCAAATATTTTGTTTCCATATTTTTAGGAAGTGATTTTTTATCCGTAGAATACATCTAATACGTAGAAATCGGTTTGTACATGTTTTTAGAATTATAGTAATGTGTAGATTTTGATTTCTACATATTTTAGATTTACATTAAATCTGTAGAAGTCGGTTTCTACGTGTTTTAGATTAATATTAATGCGTAGATTTTGTTTTCTAAAGATTTTAGATCGATAGGTTAAGCGCATAATGTGTATTCTAAATATTTTTAGAATACTTTTATTTACGTAGATCACATATTCTAAACATTCAATGAAAAAATGAATTTCGTTTTCTACTTTGTAGAATGTCATTTATACTTTATTTAGAACATAATCTGAAAATTATGATTTAAACATTTTTAGAACTGAAAAAATACCCTTAAATTCATATATGTATTTTATCAATAGTTACTATTTTCAATTTTTTTTGTTTGTAAAAGTATTTATTAAATTTATTTTCAAAAATATTAAAGGATATTATAGGCAAAAATAGCATAAAATAGATATTAGTCTAAAATGACATATTTATCATTTTTTGCTTTAAAAAACAATTTTTCCTAATTTTTTAATACATTTAGTTAAAAAAGGTTTTTCGGAATACAAATCCTTTATTGCTCTTTTGATTAGAACTGTTTTTGTTTGTTTTTTTCTTACAAATAAAACATGCGTGCGTATTTTAAAATATACTAGTCCTCATTATCTTTGAGAACACTAACCAAGGGACGTGTTACGTGGATAAAATAACAGAAAAGAAGATTTAAAGATCGGATTAGAGATTTGAGGCGCAATTTCCAAAGGGACCCGCATATATTCTTGCCTCCATCTTCAAGCAAGGCATCAAAGCGTAGATTCCCATGCAGCTTTTTTTTTTTTAGCTCTTGTCCTTATCTTTTTTAATACTCTTTTCGTTTTTTTAATATAATTCATTTTAAAATTGTACACATAGATTAACAAATGATTAATTTTTTATAATTTTTAAAAAAAACATTATTAATTATGTACCTAATCATAAATCAACCAATAATAAATTAGAAGATATATTATCATTGGTCATATAACATTAAGTATTAATAAATTTTACATAGAAAACCGAAAACGTTATATAAATTGAAACATAAAAAATTCTCTAAAACGACTTATATTAAAAAAAGGAGGGAGTAAATCTTTGGAGCTTTCTTTTGTTTGTTTCCACTTTGGTGAAATTTTCTCTTGATTCTAGAAAACGGATTCGTTTTCATGATCCATGCTCTTTTTATTCATTCATTAAGGTTATGAATGGAAAGTTAGGACAAGTGCAGTTCTTCCGCAATACATTCACCTTTCACGTTTTTTTTTTTGCAAAAGCAGTTTAAACAGGAGATCTGCATGCATTTCAATATTTTTATCTTTTTGTGGAAAAAGTGGGAGATCTGCATGCAGATCTCATTCGCTAACATTTGGTGGTGTTGATCTGTTTTTTTTTTCTTTTTGATAATAAATAATTTTGTTACAAACACTTAAATTTAAAATATATTTATCTGATTTTATAAATAATGTACAATGATTAGCTCAAACTATATAGTTTACACTAATACTGTTTGTGTTGTTTTAAAATTATAAACATGACGTTCAATCGCTGGCAAAACACAACATTTTCAAAAGAAAAAGATATAAATTTTCCTACATAAATATCAACAAGGGTAAGGAGTTAATATTTCTTTTTTTATGTTTTAAAATAGTTAATATATAGGTAAATGATTGAAATTTTGTAAATCTTGATCATCTAAAAAGAAAATAAAAGAAGTATAAGTATCTTATAAAATATTTACAGGCATTTCGACCGATCCTATAACATCTAAGATATTTGTTTAGATATCTTGGTGTAATTTTTATTGTTTTAATATATGATCTATAGTTTTGAACTGATTTTGTCATATTCATAAGTTGTAATAAATTATTTGATTGGTTTGATCTGTTTCTCTCCTGTATGATCCGCTTGATCTGCACTTCTCTCGCTTGATCTACACTTATCTCGCTTGATCTACACTTGTCCTGTTTGATCTGTATGATCTACTTGATCTGTTTGATCTGTTCCGCTTGAACTGATTTTACCATTTGAAGCCTAAGTTGTGACTGGTCTTATGTATTTAATGTTCTGTTCTTACTCAAAATATGATCCTTTTCTGTTCTTTTGTAGAAGGTTTTCTTTCATCTATATATGGCTAGTTTATTCAAAACTATGATATGCTTTCAGTTTGTTACAAAAAATCAGTTTAAAATGTAATATAACTTGTGAGAAATAGCTAATTTTGTACGTTTATTTTTAGTAATTTTGTTATCCTAGTTTACCACACTGTATTGACAAAAATAAAAACAAGCCCATCATTTACAGATGAATTTTTCATTTGATAATTTCGTTTTGTAGGATTTATCATTTAAAAATATTTGATGTGGTAACGTAGACGCATCCCTGGGGTCGCGTGATGGATTGTTTCAGAAGTTTCATTTTCCACCGTGGACCTGTAATAACTTTACCACACTGCATGAAATTGGGCCTGCAGTCACCAGAACATGGGCCTAATTACATATTGAATTTTAGAAACAATATTCTGTAATATTTTCATTAAAATTGAATATATTTTACTTTTATTTACCAAAACATGTTCATTCGTCGTCATCGGTTTAAAGTAAAACAATAACCGGTGAAAATATCAAATGTATTAGATCTGATAAAAAGTTAAAAGTCATTCAACAACCATCTCTCATTTACTCACACTCTTCTCAGACATCAACCTTCTGATCAACCCCAATATCTCTTCCCTCAAATTGTTAACCACATTCGATACAGTCTCCTTCACATCACTCAACCACAACTCATCCCGATTCTTCATTCCACCAGAGCTAAACCATTTGCATATAACCTGAGCGGTTGCAAGAAGGTGCACACCACAGTCATACCCATTCTTCTGCTGCGGTGTATCACCGCATTCTCTGAACGCAGCATCTCCATCAGACACAAACAGAGAAACCGCCTTGTATAGCTGTCTCGCATTCCATTGATTCGCTCCCATAAAGTAAGCGTGATGGAAAAACGAGTTGGTTTCTTTGTAGTACACGAGTAAGATCCAGTGTAACCCGCCTTCTTCTAGCTCGACATTGAGGTTGTCGTTCACAGGCAATATCACGAGATTTATGTCGAGTAATCTGAGAGGTTTCATGAAGTCTTTGAGTGATTCAGCGTCAGGACAGTTTGAGATCCAGAAGGCGATGGAGGCAGGGATTACTGAGATGGTAGGGGAAGTGTGGAGTGTGGATAAGTAGCTTAGGTAGAATTCAATGACACGGTCGTTTATGAAATTGGGTCCCGTTAAAGATGTCTAAATCTGATCTCCTGAGGACAACATCGTTGAAGCTGAGGATCTTGTCGTCACCCCAAGTATTTGCCATGGCAACACTGTACAAACCAAAACATTCGCTTAGGATTTTTTTCGAACAGGTTCTGTTCACTATAAAACATATTTTGGAAGAACCGCATAAAGGAATAAAATTTCTTACATCAAAACAAAACCAGTATTCAAAACAAGTGAATTCAAAAAATTGATTGTCAAAAAAGATCATCTATCAGCGGAAAGAAACTTGCTAAAGATTAAGTACCAGTATCCAACGAAGTAATGAAATTACAAATTACCTCGATTCTCTGAGTCTATACGCGGTTCCAGACGAAGATCAGTTTTAGTTTTCAAGCAATTCAACTCTTGAAGAACTGTAATCTGAAGAACATAGTCTGAATCAAAGAAAAAGAAAAGGTTGGTTTGGTGTATAAAATGGAAAGCGAAACAAATATAGGCCCATGAACCCAACTTCGGCCCAAGACTCAGGAAGTTTGATCACCAACATGACGTGCTGAAGAAGGAACCCTTATACTAAATCGAAGTCTTGTTCCATCTACAATGAAAGATCTTCTGTGAGTTGTCTCCATCAAGATGGAACATAGCCAATGGGGGAGACTTAAAGCCCTTACATCTGTTTTGTGTTCTCATCAAGAGCAGTAGGGTTAGGCCTCAATATCATCAAATCACTTTCTCTATCTATCTGAGCGAAAAGGGTAGATATTCTATCATGTCATATATACATAGGACATATATTTAAATGACCCATCATCATAGGACGTATATGATCTGATGGCTTATACTTTAGGCATACAAACATCTGTTTTTACCCAATATACAATCATCTATTTGGAGGCTTAGTTTCATGTTGGATTTCATGTAATTAGAACGGGAAAAAATGTAATTAGAACGTTACATTTATATTTGTTCCTTAGAAAATATCAAGACTTGAATATTATTTTTCTGACGATACTGGATTCTCACAAAATAGTTAATCCATTTTTTATGTTTACCTAAATAAAATATTCTCCCCGATTGTTTCGGAATATTCCTAACAATAATCATGATTTTCATCAGCTTTGATACGAAATCTAATAGAAAATTATCGCCAGAGCTCACAGAAAGCTCACACTCCTCAAATCTACTTCACATCATGATTAATACTCGCACCAGAAACCACGGTGGTAGAATGGATTTCCACGGCGGTTCAGTAACTGGCGCAACCGCGGAAAAACTCAGTGAAATACCTCGTTTTCACAAGCGTTACTGCAAGGGTTTGATGACCATGGAGACGGCTCTGGAGATGGAAACTTGGAACCATGAGGATCAACACGTGTTTAACACTAATGGACGGCTTAACGAATATTATACGACCTACAAGGAAGCTGAGATTAGAGATCTAACGCGTGGTTTGGCTGAAGCTACGAAAGTGAAGAAAAATATTGCTCGTTTAAGGATGATGCGCAAACCATTTAGCCATCTTGCTATGGTGGATGGCACATATCTTGAATCTGATAATAAGGTTATAAAGGAGCCAGAAACCACAAGAGATTTGTATCTTGTTCCTCAAGCTAATAAAGGTAAGAAAGCAGAATTAGGGGTTGCAATTTGTTGGGATTCATCAGTGCCTACGTCAGAGAATCCATCATGGACTGCGTCAGGATTTGGTGATGGAAATCAAACAAGATTGAGTAACTTAAACCAAGACAAGGTCGTCATGTTAGGAAAAGGAAATGTCACTTTTATGGAGATATGGAAGTCGGCAGGATCCTGGAAATATTACTTTCATGGAGTTATGGAAGTTGCAAGTATTTTAGAATATTTCCTAATAGGTTTATGGAAAGGGGCGATGCCCTAATCCGATTAGGTTAACCAAATAGACTCCTACTATATAAGAGGAGCTCGTGTGTACTCTTTCTCCTTTGTCCAAGAAAATAGCTAGCTTGGTTTGTGAGCTTTGGTTGTGAGAGAAAGAGAGGTTCTATATTCTTTGTACTTGAGATTATAGTGGATTGCCTCTTGCCAGGCCCCAGTGGACGTAAACCATTCTAGATGAACCACTGGATAAACAATATCTTGTGTCCATCTTCTATCTTTTCCGCATTCTTCTTCATATCTCTATTATTCTACAAACTCAACTTTCTTACTTACGTCGTCGAGTTTGTCAGAGAGTGTATCAACGAGTTTGTGTGTTTGATTCTGGTTCTTGAGTCAAACAGTTTCATCGTTGTGGTTCAACAAAGTGGTATCAGAGCCTTGGTTGGTGTCGTTGTCAATGGCAAAGTCAAGAATTGAGGTGGAGCGTTTTGATGGGAAGGGTGACTTCTCATTGTGGAAGAAGAGGATGCTTGCGCATCTGTTTGTCCTTGGTTTAAAGGATGTGTTAGAAGAGTCTACGTCACCTTCTGCGTCAGTGATGAGTAAGGATGAAGACGAAGATATATTCAGGGAGAGGTTGGTGAGAGAGGAAGCCGAAAGGCTTGAAAGATCAGAGAAGGCGATGAATCTGATCATTCTCAATGTTGGAGATCATGTGCTAAGGAAGATCGAGTTGTGTACGTCAGCTGCTTCTACATGGTCTACACTGGAGAGGTTATATCTTTCGAAGACTCTACCGAATAGAATTCACTTGCAGCACAAATTCTATACCTTCAAGATGGTCGATACTCGGAGTATGGATGAGAATATCGATGACTTCTTGAAGATTGTCTCTTACCTGTCAAGCGTGAATGTAACTGTGTCAGAGGAGGTACAAGTGATTCTGCTCCTGAATTCGCTTCCTTCACGGTTCAACTCTCTCAAGGAAATGCTTAAGTACGGCAAGGATACATTGTTGTTGGAAGAGGTGACAAGTGCAGCAAGGTCTAAAGATCGGGATCTGAAGTCCTCTACGGCTTCACATGATAGTGGTGAAGGATATTATGCTAGAGGAAGGACTGAGAAGAGGGAACCTTGGATGTGTTAGGCTTTGTGCATAGTGGTGGACATGGGAAGACTAGGTTTTACAAGCATGGTAAACTAGCTCTTCAGGGAACCTTGTCTGGGTCATTGTACCTGTTAGATGGTGAGACTGTGTCAGGTGAAGTAAAAAATAGTGTCAGGAAGAAACCATTTATGGATGAGACAGTCTTGTGGCATAGACGTCTTGGGCACATGAGTATGAAGAATCTACAGATTCTTTCCCGAAGAGGGGTGATCGATAAGAGGAAGATTGGAGTTTTGGAGTTCTGTGAGAGCTGTGTGATGGGGAAGCAGAAGAGGTTGAGCTTCAACATCGTAAGACACGATACATGTGAAGCTCTCAGGTATGTACATGCTGATTTATGGGGATCTCCAAATGTTACGCCAAGTCTGTCAGGGAAGCAATATTTCCTATCTATTATCGATGATTACACAAGGAAGGTCTGGGTATATTTCCTAGCTGATAAAGGAGAAGCCTTTAGTAAATTCTGTGAATGGAAGAAGTTGGTGGAGACTCAAGTCAAGAAGAAGGTGTGTTGTCTTAAAATAGACAATAGACTTGAATTGTGTAACACAGGTTTGACAACTTCTGTAAGCACCATGGAATCAAGAGACATAGGACTTGTGCATATACACCACAACAGAACGGTGTAGCTGAACGTATGAACATGACTCTGATGGAGAAGGTGAGGTGCTTTTTGGTTGAGTCGGGTCTAGAGGAACAATTCTGGGCTGAAGCGGTGTCTACGTCAGTGTATGTGACAAACATGAGTCCATCTTCTGCAATAGATGGGAACATTCCGGAGGAACTTTGGTTGGGCAAGAAGCCCGGTTATCTGCACCTAAGAAGATTTGGATCTGTGTTTTACATCCATGCAGATCAAGGAAAGCTCAAGGCCAGAGCTAAAAAGGGAATCTTCGTCAGCTATCCATCAGGTGTGAAATGATACAAAGTTTGGCTTCTTGAAGAGAAGAAGTGTGTTATAAGCAGGAATGTGTTATTTGCAGAAGATAAAGTCTACAAGGATTTGAGTGTCTGTGAGGTTAAAGCAGATGTTACAGAGAAGCTAAGAAATCAGACTGTGCTGGGAGAAACAGCAGGATCTGCATCAGGACCGGAAGTTGAACCTTCAGGTCGAGCTGTTGACGAAACAGCTGAAGTAGCTGTTGACGCAGATGATGAACAAGGTGGAAGTCTTGAAGGATATCAGTTAGAAAGGGATAGAGTTCAGAGAAGAATAGTGCCACCTGCACGGTACTCTGACTCGGAGGATATAACAGCGTTTGCGCTATATGTAACTGATGACGTATGTGCCGAGGAACCTTAAGACTATCATGGAGCGATGAACAACAAAGAGAGAAGGCAGTGGGATGAAGCATGTAGTGAAGAGATGTCTTCACTGGATAAGAACCAAACCTGGAAGATTGTGAGAAGGCATAGTAAGCGTAAGGTGATAGGATGCAAGTGGGTCTTTAAGCTGAAGTCTGGTATACCTGGTGTTGAGAAGTCTGGTATACCTGGTGTTGAGAAGCCTAGATTCAAGGCTAGGTTAGTTGCTAAGGGATACTCTCAGAGGGAGGGTATTGAATATCAAGATGTGTTTTCACCCGTCGTGAAACATGTGTCCATAAGGTTCCCATCGTCAATTACAGTGAATCATGATTTGGAGCTTGAGCAACTTGATGTAAAGACTGTGTTTCTTCATGGTACACTTGAAGAAGAGATTTACATGGAGCAACCAGAGGGATTTCAGGTTAAAGGGAAAGAGGATCACGTTTGTCTACTTCTGAAGGCTTTTTATGGACTAAAGCAGGCACCAAGACAATGGAACAAGTGTTTTGATCAGCTTGTGGTTAGTCATGGATTTATGAAGAGTGAATATGATCACTGTGTTTACATCAAGAAGTTAACCAATGGTACGTACATTTATCTACTGTTATATGTGGATGATATATTGGTTGCGTCAAAGGATGCAGAGAGGTTATGAAGGTGAAGCAGCTACTCAGCAGCAGATTTGAGATGAAGGACTTGGGTCCAGCAAGAAGAATTGTGGGAATGGATATTGAGAGATATTGTGTGTAGGGGATTCTGACACTATCTCAATCTGGTTATATCATGAAATTTCTCAAGGTATTCGACATGAATGAGTCAAATAGTGTGTCAACGTCTGTTGGTGCACATTTCAAATTGTCTGCCTTAGACGATGCTGAAGTAGAGACAAGTATGGAGGATATTCCATATGCTAATACTATCGGAAGCATAATGTATGCTATGATAGGCACGAGGTGTGATCTGGGATAAGCATTGGGGTTGGTTAGCAGGTTCATGAGTAAGCCTGAGATGGTTCATTGGATTGAGGTTAAGTGGGTATTAAGGTACCTGAAGGGAACACTAGATCTGAAACTGTGCTTCAGGAAGAATGAAGTATTTAAGGTTGAAGGTTTCTGTGATTCTGATTTTGCTTCAGATCTGGACAAGAGAAGGTCGATCTAAGGTTATGTTTTCATGGCTGGTGATAATACAATCAGCTGGAGTTCAAGTCTACAAAGTGTAGTGGCTCTGTCAACGACTGAATCAGAGTATATGGCGCTGGTTGAAGCGGTCAAAGAAGGAATGTGGTTAAGGGACTTAGCGGAGGAGCTTAGATTCAGGCAAGACACAGTAGAGATATCGTGTGACTCTCAAAGTGCATTGTGTCTAGCCAAGAACTGTTGGGGAAAACTACGCAGGTACTACTTTCCTCCAGGCCCCAGGCAGGACCTAGACCTCCAGATCCCCGTTTTAGGAACGCCCAGGATCCCTAGTATCGGGTACCCCGGTATCGGTTCTAGGAACCGCCTCCAGCTCCAAGAAAAGGCAAATTGCCGATAAGGAGAACCTTCCATATTTCCGAATAAGGAAGACTTCCATCTACTCCAACCGACAAGAACCGACCTATAGACGACTATATAAATGGAACCCAAACCCTAGAATAAGGGATCGACTCTTTTAGACTTGAAGGCTAGAATTAGACGGCTAGACTAGGGTTTCTTACTCAATACTTTGTAATCTCTTCTAGTTAGATCTAATAAACGCTTATTCAAGTCATAATCTCTTTTACTACTCTAAAATATATACGAAACCCAGCTTATCCATCGTTCGTAGTACTCTAAAAGATCATACACAAAAATTCCCTAACATTTTGGCGCTAGAAGGAAGGGAGTAATCTAAACTACGTGACGATGGCGGTGAATGAGCAAGACAACCCGTCATAACCTACTCCAAGAGAAGCCGAGCTACAAAGGAAACTTGACGGATTACAAAGCCAAGTAACCGACTTGTACAAGGCTCGGGAAGCTACCGAGAACCCGGAGCTTTCCTCCGAAGTTCGAAGCCTGAAGAAAAAGCTAGATGAACATTCGAAGCAGCTGAAGCAAAGGGCTGAGAAGCTTACTCAGCTCGAATCTGAAAAACTTTTTCTCCGAGATAAGAATCAAGCCCTCAACACGGCAAGCAACAAGAAGCGCCGCTTCCGCACACAGGTCCGATCCATGCCGAGCCTGGACACACCCAACACCGCAAGAGGTACCGCTCGACAGCCTTCAGGTGAAGCCGGGGCATCAAGAGAAAAAGCTGGAGATACGCGAGTCCATGAAACAATATCCAGCGACTCCGAGCCAGACTCTGAGAAGGAAACATCCGAAGGAGCCACGGCATTGCAGTCCTCGTTGACCACCTATCTGGAGCAGATGTTCTCCAAGAAGCTTGACGCCATGCAATCTATGGTAGAAAGGCTCCCCGGGGTGGCACCTCTGATTCAGAAAAGTAATCTCGATTCTTACGCTGATACTCCTTTCACAGACAACATTGCCCTGATCGAGATGCCGAGAAAGTTCTCCTTCCCCAACATAAAGATGTATGACGGCACTGGCGACCCAGACGACTACATCGCTCAATATAAACAAAGGATGCTAGCTGTAGCACTCCCAAGGGAGTTCCACGAGGCCACCATGTGCAAAGGATTCGGCTCAACCCTGATCGGACCCGCGTTGAAATGGTACATTAATCTACCCATCGGATCCATATCTTCGTTCGCAACTCTTAGCGATGGGTTCGTGGAGCAGTTCGTAAGTAGCCGAAACCTGGAGAAAACCTTGGACAGCCTCTATGAAATTCTCCAGCATCGGGTCGAAACCCTTCGCGATTACATAGCTCGCTTCAATCAGGAAAAGGTATCGATTCCTGAATGCAACGTCACCACAGCAATCTCAGCCTTTAAAAGAGGCATGCTCCCAGACGGGGATCTCTACAAGGAACTGACCAAGTATCAGTGTAAAACTATGGAAGACGTATTATCCCGAGCCTGGGCCCAGGTAAAATGGGAGGAAGACGTCGCAAGCCGCACTAGGACTCAGCAGAAACAAGCAACCAAGCAAGACCGGAGTGATCGAGACGAGAGGTCCTCCCAGAAACCCACGAAAGACCAAGAGGGCAGGAACCGGGGCAGGTACATGAGCCGTCCACTCGAGAGAGCGGAAGGGATGTCGGTGTCTACCTGGCCAGATATGTCACATTTGTCTATATCCCAACCAGAGCTAATCAACGCCCTAAGGCAGATGGGTCAACAGGTTAAATGGCCCCCGAAGATGAGGGCACCTGATTCCTTCCGGAACCCCGACCTCTGGTGTGAGTTCCATCGTGACCATGGTCACAAGACAGAGGATTGCGTCGTACTGAAGATCAAAGTCAACGAACTACTCCAGAAGGGATACCTTCAGGAGTTCCTCTCAGAAAAGGCGAAGAACCTCCTAAGCAAGGAGACACCCAGGAAATCTGCTGAAACCAAGCCCGCGTCACCACCTCGATAGGACCGAGTGATCCATGTCATATCCGGATGTTCGGAGATAAGCGGCATAAGCCATGCAGCCACAAAGAAGAGCACGCGAAACGCCAAACATGGCCTGGACACGTCCAAATCAAAACGGCTACTCTTGGGATCAAACGAGATAAGCTTCACGGCAAAGGAACAAGAGAAGGTCCTAGCTCCCCACCATGACGCTCTGGTGGTATCGCTTACCGTAGAAAACTGCTTGGTAAGGAGGATCCTAGTAGATAACGGAAGTTTAAGCAACATTATCTTCCAGACCGCCTATCAGGACCTGGGACTGGATGAAAGTGCCTTAACTAGAAAGACAAACCCACTCGTGGGATTTAGCAGAGAGGTGAAGCAAACCGCCGGTGAAGTGGTTCTTCCAGTCTATGCCGAAGGAATCAACATGTCAACTAAGTTCCTCCTCATCGACTGCCAATCATCCTACAACATGATCTTGGGAAGACCTTAGATCCATGATATGGGAGCTGTCCCCTCGACACTCCATCAAATGGTGAAGTTCCCAACTTCCTGGGGCATCAAGGCCGTCAAGGGTGATCAAGAAAATTCTCGATCCTGCTATCAAACCACCTTGAAGGGAAAAACCAAGGCTTTATAGCAATTACAGTACAGGTCCCGAGCCCTACGCGTACATGGATCAGAGACTAACAAGACGAAAAGTACGCGATGAGCTGGAAACGAAAGAAGGAGGCCGAGGAACTCTCCCCGGCTCAACATCGACCGCTTCGCATGGTCTCTTTTGGATCCGAATCAAGCTGGTCCAGAGGTAGTCAAGACCCAGAGTCCTTTCGATTCAAGGTCCAGACGCGAGGCATCATATCTGGAGAGGCGGATCCCCGTGACGATAACCCCAAGGAAGAGTTCAGGGCCAAGGACCCGTACTAAATTTACGAGCTCCAGCAGGTTTATCCCAGAGAAGCATCATTCCCCAGCTCAGAAAAGGCGACAGCCTATAGGCGCTATCTCCACGTGTTGTCAGATACCTTGGCACCCAGAAGATTCCGGCCAGATAAGGAGTGTCAAGAAGCGAGTTGAGATACCTCGTTTCCCCCATAAAGGACCATTCAGGAGACCAATCTTCTGCGTACACTCTTAAGGGGCCAGACCTCAGAAGACATTCGAAGTTCTCAGTCAACCAGAGAAAGACGACTGTGAACCCCGCCCGAGGAGTCCCAAATCCATGATGACATCTTGGTCTTTCCAAAATGGGGGCACGCGCCTCAAAGGGCACGCGCCTCGAAGTAGGATCATCCATGACGCCGGGGCAAGATCTCTAAACCCCCAAGGTCCCGAAGAAAATAGCTATCAGTATAGGGACCCTGGGGCAAGCTCAACCTACGAGCAATGCAAAGACCCATAGGTCAGAAAAGAACCCGATAAGCATTGGGAGAAAACTAGTAGAGAAACCACTTGGAGTATTCGATCCCCGACGGACTATCCCCCAGACGATGAAAGGAGGAACCCTCTCCACTTTGAGCACAACCCTCAGGCTCATCATCCGAGGAATTGCCAAACTGTCGGTCCGGGACCAACCCAACCGATGGCACACGACCAGGAGCCATGATGAGCAAGCTGAGACATGGATCTCCCAACAAGGGGACGAGGTTCTACGACAGGACAGAGTCCACGAGCTATCAAAAAGCAAAGGTAAAACGTAGTCTACCTATTTGGAACACCTTGCAACCTACTATTCTATATTAGGATCCCCGGATCTCGATTTATATTACTCTATTATCTATTGTTTAAGCATTTTGGTTTCCTACTTATATGTATGCTAAGAGTCTCCGGACGAAAGCTTATATAATGAAATAGTTCTGACTATAAAAGTAGTAGGAAAGCCACAATACTTAAAGGGGCATATAGGGCTGGATCAGGTTCCACGAAACCTTAGAATCCCAGCTCAACCTCACTTATACGTAGTATTTCCACGTGAAAACAAATGGGTATGAGACATAAAGCAGGAATGGGTCTGCGCAAGCCTGAGTATGCTGTCAATACTACCTAAAACCCATGTATAGCCTAAGGCATATCGGGGTCCCCAAAAAATCATACGCGCAAGTACCTGTATTAAAACGCTCCAGGCTATACGATACAGGGGACGCTATATAAAAGTGCCAAAGTACTGTGACATACAGGGAGCACTCGACTGCTTGACCAGACGGGGAGAGTGGTAAAGTCTGGCACTTGGATTTTAATCCACACCAACAAAACTTTAATAAGTCTGATAGTGGCTTCTGCAGAAGCAGCATGCAGCACGGGAACTCGATAGTGACCAGCTTCCGAGCGGTAGAATGCAAAATCCCAACATGTACTGGTCGTAGTCTCTCCTAGGGAAGCGGACTACGGTCCCTGCAAAAACTATAATTCAGGTTAACATGAAACCCGGATCCAGACCCACATGCCCTCTAACAAAACTTTCACGAGAAATCCCAAGAAATCTCGAAATCTTGAAAGACCCCAGGGTCCAAATACCTATAAACTACGGACCCAAGGTCCATAATCATGCTAGGATTTCACGGAACCCATATACTTCAAGGTCCAAAGCCGACCGGAACCCTGAATTCTCCAAAAAAAGCCACACGGCCCCCAGGAATCAGGAGTGATTCCCACCAAGAAACGATTCAACACGCAAAGTAGGGGCTAGAGAATCAATTCAACGCACGAAAGGAGTCAAAAGTAACAATCTCTTAAAGAGGGACCGCAAAGGATCAACCTTCGAAATGGTAGAAGACATTAGTCAAAAGTAAAAAGCTCAAAACACCAGCATAATGAGAAAAAAGGCGTGTCTAAAACCTTCAAAAAAATGGATCTCCCAAGTATCGCGATCCCGCTGCATATCCTAAGGTAGCTGCTTGAACCGGTCCTCCAGTCATCAGCTGGTCAACTCCTTCAGCTCAGAATAGGTAACAGCGATATTCTTCTTCCGGATTCCAGTGATCCACTTTCTTCTCCAGCCACTCCTTCATAAGCTCCCATCTAGCTGTAGCTCTCGTCCGGAGGACTGATTGGTCCCTGTGGAACGCCATACCCCGCACTTGGTTAAGAAGGAAAAACAATCCGGTGAGCAATCGCTGATGAACAACCATAGGAGAGATACGAGCAGATGGAGCTTCGGTACCAGCCGGAGGAACTAAAGAAGGACCAGAGACCGATAAAGCAGCTCTAACCAATCTTGGGGGAGGAGTATAAAAGGGTCGTCTCTTTCGGGTCTTTGCCTTTTGATACTCATCATAGATAATTGAAACCGAAAGCCTCGCAACGTTCCCTGAAGAAAGACAGCACGGAAAAATTAGAAGAAAGAATGGCAGCAAGAAGAAACCAAAGAACGGAATCTCACCCCACACACGACTATGGCGTAGAGCCTCCTTGTTCATCAGGAAGTTCACCCACCGGAATCGTTGAGGAACTCCCAACATGAGCTTCGCCACTACCTTCCCGATGAAAGACACTGGACGAGCTACATCTGTCATCATAATAAAACATCAGTTCCAGACAAGCGGCAAAAACAAGACGAAGAAAGAAACTTACCCACGATACACCAAAACGAAGGATGTGGAGACGATCCTAGACTCTTCACAAATAAATACCGTTTGTCCTAATCGTCTCCAAAGGGATAGTTACCCTTGATTCCCCTTGAAGGCTCCTCTACCAAAGGAGTACCATCGCGAGACCGAAGGTGATAGAATCTCGGCTTGCTCACCAATGGAGCGAAATAGTAGGAGTACAAGATCTCATGTACTCCAACGACAAAGCCATGAAATTCCCCAAGAACATGAATAGCCATTAGAGTTCTCCAGGTCAGGGGAGTAAGCTGGGAAGGACAGAAGCCAAAGAATGAAGACACCTCGGCAACAATAGAGGGGACACCAACTCGAAAACCTGCCTCCAAATACGTTTCATAGATGGCTATCTCATCAGATCCTCCATCCGGAGGCCGTTCAAACTCGGAAGGACATCTCATCACCACCGAGGGAGAAATCGCAAACTTCTTCCGAATATTGATAAGGCTCTCCTCCTGGATCTCAGAACGCGGGCCATCCTCGAGGAAGTTGGAGCGACGCTGCCTCAGGGGTGCCATCAGAACTGCCTCATTATCAGCTTCCGAAATATCTCCCCAGACGGAGGTATGAGATGAGAAAGGGTCGGCGGAGAGACAACGCGATCTTGTACGTCCACCCACGAACGAAGACGAGAAAGCTGGGGTATCGGGATTCATCTCAGAAGATCAGAAGCTCAAGACGAGTTGGAGCTACTCGAATGCATTGCAAACCTTTATATACACCAAGTTTCTCTTCCTCTAGAGCTGGAAAAAGGAAATTTTCATATTGTCCGATATTTTGGATGATCCTCAAAAGTAGCCTGGCCTGGAAGAAAAGGAAAGGACGATCTTCGAAAAAAAGGAATACGCCGCGAGAAAAGAAACTTTGTGAAAAGGAATAAAGGCCAGAGATGTTCTTTTCAAGATATCGGATATTAAGAATCTCCGGAAGAGATCTTTGAAACTCCAGACTCTGTCCTCCATGGCAGATTCAAAGAACCTGAAGAAACACTACCAAGGCTGGGTCCTCTACAGAGAAACCGTCTCTCACTTGGGTCCGAAGAAGAAATTCCAGCCTACGAAGAACCCAAAAGACGAGCTCCTGGAACGCTGTCCTGCCCGATGGATACTTGCTGAGAATAAGCAACCCCGGTTGACTTGAGTGCACAGGTTATTCCTCGAAATCGATGATGAAATCGAGAAATAAGGGCAAACTGATGGGGAAAAAATACTCAGGTACTACTTTCCTCCAGGCCCCAGGCAAGACCCAGACCTCCGGGTCCTCGTTTTAGGAACGCCCAGGATCCCCAGTATCGGGTACCCCGGTATCGGTTCCAGGAACCGCCTCCAGCCCCAAGAAAAGGCAAATTGCCGATAAGGAGAACTTTCCATATTTCCAAATATGGAAGACTTCCATATACTCCAACCGACAAGAATCGACCTATAGACGACTATATAAAGGAAACCCAAACCCTAGAATAAGGGATCGACTCTCTTAGACTTGAAGGCTAGAATTAGACGGCTAGACTAGGGTTTCTTACTCAATACTTTGTAATCTCTTCTAGTTTGATCTAATAAACGCTTATTCAAGTCATAATATCTTTTACTTCATCGTTCTGTAGTACTCTAAAAGATCCTACACAAAAATCCCCTAACAAGAACAATGTGTATCATGAGAGGATTAAGGACATCAGCAGAAAGATGCACTTCATCAGGGATATTATCGCTCAAGGTGATGTAAGTGTGAAGAAGATCTGTACTTCTAAGAATCCTGCTGATATATTAACCAAGGTTGTTCCGGTTAAGAAGTTTGAGGAAGCGGTGGACTTCCTTGGGATGTCTGAACACTAAGGAGCATCCGGCATCACCTGGAAAAGCACGAGTTTGATTAACCTAAGTAGTGGATCATGTTTGATGTCATCAAGGTGGAGTTTGTTGAGATTCATCAGTGGCTACGTCAGAGAATCCATCATGGATTGCGTCAGGATTTGGTGATGGAAATCAAACAAGATTGAGTAACTTAAACCAAGACAAGGACGTCATGTTAGGAAAAGGAAATGTCACTTTTATGGAGATATGGAAGTCGGCAGGATCCTGAAAATATTACTTTCATGGAGTTATGGAAGTTGCAAGTAATTTGGAATATTTCCTAATAGGTTTATGGAAAGGGGTGAATGCCCTAATCCGAAGGTTAACCTAATAGACTCCTACTATATAAGAGGAGCTCGTGTGTACTCTTTCTCCTTTGTCCAAGAAAAGACCTAGCTTGGTTTGTGAGCTTTGGTTGTGGGAGAAAGAGAGGTTCTATATTCTTTGTACTTGAGATTATAGTGGATTGCCTGTTGCCAGGCCCCAGTGGACGTAAACCATTCTAGGTGAACCACTGGATAAACAATTTCTTGTGTCCATCTTCTATTTTTTCTGCATTCTTCTTCCTATCTCTATTATTCTACAAACTCAACTTTCTTACTTACGTCATCGAGTTCGTCAGAGTGTATCAGCGAGTTTGTGTGTTTGATTCTTGTTTTTGAGTCAAACAGTTTCGTCGTTGTGATTCAACAATTTATGATATGAAAGATAATCTCATGCTTAAGACTGAGGGACAACTACAAGACGATTACATGACCCTCATGGGAAGAAGAGCTATGTATCCTCTTTGTAAAGCTAAGTCATCTAAGGAGAAAGAATCTTGCGTGATCTGTTTCGACGAGGACATTGATTCTGATCTCATGTTTTCTGTTGATACATGCCGTCATCGGTTTTGTGTTAACTGTGTGAAACAACATTTAACTGTGAAGCTTCTTGATGGAACGATACCTAATTGTCTTCACCACGGCTGCACGACTCAGCTGTCTGTTGATACATGTGGCCAGTGCCGTGCCTACACATTTGGGGACCTAAGGTTAATTTTCAAAAACATGGATTTTTCACACAAAAAAAAAAATATATATATATATATATATTTGCCCAAAAAAAAAAATATATATATATATATAATTGAAATTGTGAATACATGAACAGAATATATGAACAATCGAGCTCCCTATAAATATTTGTATACACTCATGAATTACTATGGTGTTTGAAAACATGGAGCCCCAAATATTGATGAAAAATGTGGAGGCCTGAGGCTGTTGCCTTTCTTGTATAGTGGTAAGCACGGCTCTGCATGTGGCAAGCTTTTGACTCCGGAGATGTGTTTGAATCGAAAGAGAGGACTAAAGAGAACTCAGTTCCTTACAACGAGAGAGTATATTGTCCTTATAAAAACTGCTCTTACTTGATGTCCAGAACCGAGCTTGTTTTAGGTTCTGCATGTGGACATAGGAAATGCTTGAAATGTGGTTGCTCCTTCTGCTTCTACTGCAAGGCTCCATGGCATAGTATGCTATCATGCACCGATTACAAGAAGTTGCATTCTAATACTCAAAATGCAAAGCTGATTTCTCTGGCAAATCTTAGTGGGTGGCGTCAATGCGGCAAGTGCAACCACATGGTTGAACGTTCTGGCGGATGCGGCCACATGACTTGTAGGTAATGTTTCTCATCACAATCCTCCTAGCTAGCAACAAGAGATCTTTTATCGAATTTGGTTATGTTTTTAGTATATATATGTTTCATATGCATGTCATTCTTCCTATGTAACCTTTTAGGTGTGGATATAATTTTTGCTACGACTGTGGAGTTGGCATGAACAGCCCATTTATCCATAGCTGTCGCATTTCTCGGGACGATCACGTTCCGCAACCAAGGATTATGTCGGAAACTGATGCGACGACTGCTGCACTTCAAGCTATTTTAAATGCTTCCATTAACTTCTTTTTTATCATATTCTTCTGTTTCATAATGTATAAAGTTTTGGGTTAAGCACAATGATTAAGAAAATTCAGTTTTCTCTTAAAACTTAAAAGCACTTTTTAAGGATATAAATTAAAACTAATTCAACCAGTTGGTTAAATAGTTCTCAATAAAATTAAAGTTAACATAGATTTCTGAGTATATTATTTGTATGTGTTTCCATATCAAGGTTGAAGATTTCATGTTTTGCTCAAGCAGACATTGGTTTTCAGAGTTTATTCAACTTTCAGAGAGTTTTCATGAAGCTAAAAACGTTTACTTGTTTAGGGCTTCACCCCTCGTATTCAATCCCAAGAGTGACGAGTTTTTCTCTTAATAAAGTGAGAAATGTTAATTTATTCTGCTTATAATTCACGTAAATATCCATTATGATTTTTTTGCGTGATCATTGTAAATTCAGTTTTCAACTGAGCTTCTAGAGGGGAAATATATACGAGAGAGTATATCGTAATACATATGTTCTTAGGAGTTAGGACTTCGTATGTCATATTAATTGGTTGGAAACAATACGACGATGTTTAATGTTTTATCCCATTGGCACTGGTAGCTGGAATACGATTCTAAATAAAATTTGCTAATAAGTAGTAAAGACATAACTCAAAATGTAATCTATCTCCGAGCTATTCATTAATTAACCTGGTTAGGTTATTTCGTTAGTTCAAAAAACAAACGGAAAAGTAAACTGAAGGCTCCATGTGGGATAGGGAGATCGATCATAAATGGAAATATGTAATCTTATCTACATTTGACGAATTAATTACAAACTAAACCTGAACACTGATAAGCTAATTAAAAAATCAAAAAAAGGAAAGTCCAAGCCATATATTTCCTTTTCCTAATAAGAAAAGCAAATACGCTAATGTCGGTCACTAGTATTTATAAATACAGATCACTACATGCATATCTAATACAACAATCAGTCTCAAATCTCTCGAACGTAAACTTCCACAGGAAACTATTAGTTCTTCTCTAGTTAAAAGATTAATTAATTCTTGTACAATGGGGATGACCCATAATAATCCCTTCTCGATGCCTACCTTGTTCGAAGCTTTGCAACGTCTCCGTCTCTCAGAAGAAGAAACCTCCGGCTCCATTCCTCCTCCTCCTGCTTTAATCCCACGCGCCGCCGTAGATAACGCGCGTTTAATCAAACTATTCAACCTAATGACTAGCAAGGAATGTGTGTCCCAGTTTAAAGAGATTATCTCAAAGGAACCTGACCCAGAAGCTCTTCCGAAGATAGTCTCGTTGCTGACTTCAGACTCCGATTACTTCATGGAGGTTGTCCGAAACAAGTACGGTTCGAAACGCGTCCAGAAGCTCCTCGGAATATCAGATGACGTGGATGCGCTCTTCTACGCCGCTATCTTGCGCCGGTTTTACGACATCATGACCGATAAGTACGCATCCTACGTGGCGATTCGAGCCATGCTGGTTTTCGACACGATGGAGAAATTTAGAATGTACGATCACGTTCTCTACTACGCGCTCGACATAGCGCGTGATCAGTACGGCTGCAGCGCGCTCAACGAGGTTATAACCGATGTGGGGGATGCTTTGTACAGAAAGCTTATACTAGACTTAGTTGCATGCAACGCTCTCTTCTTAAGCAACGATCCTTCAGGGAACTTTGTGGTTCAACACGTGCTTACACTGTATGACTCGCGTTGCACGAGTAACGTAGCGGTTAGTCTTCTTGGTCATTGCGTTGATCTGTCGTTTCAGAAGTATGGAAGTTACATTGTAGAGAAGCTTCTGGAGGCGGAGGAGTCGATGGCTGTGGTGGTTGTGGAGCTTTTGGAGTGCGAAGGAGGCAGGTTGACGAGGCTGGCGAGGAATGAGTTTGGGAGTTTCGTGGTAGTCAAGGCATTGAGAGTCACGCAGGAGATGGATAGGATCGATATGTTTTGGGATTTGGTGCAGAAGCTGATGCCTCTTCGCCACCTTTTGGTTAGGTCTCATGGAAGCAACATTGCAAAGATATTGGAGTCATGTTCTATATAGCTACAAGAGGCTCAGATTAGAATTGTTTGGTTGTTTTATGGTTGATTGCTGAAATCTTGTTGAAAGAAGTTTATCATTCACGTTTTATATAAGAGCGTTATTAGTAATAGGTTCTTTACCAAAATCTCTCAAAATAAATATATTAGTATTTTAAGTTAAAGTAATTACATAATTAAAAGTTAATGTGGTAAAATAGGTAATGTTGACATCTATAGAACTACTCTTCAAACACAAAAGAAAAGTCTCTTCCCATAGAAACGTTTCTTTCATTTCTTGCCCTCTCTCTCTTGTTTTCAATTTTTATATTAGTTTTTTTGCTGAGAAACTTTGGTAAAAATTGGGAGGTTCTTAGGGTTGGATTCTTAGCGGAATATAAGAACTCCACCTTAAGAACCCTCCAATAATCATGCTCTAAGACCATGATTAACCCCAGATAAAATCTAAGAAAAGCTAAGAACCGTCTCTTTAATAAGAGATCTAAGAGCCGTCTCTTAGCCGAAAAGTGTAAAAAAAAAGTCAAATCATGAGTTAAGAACCCCGGCTAAGAGACCGGAGTTAATCATGCCCTAAGGAACCAAAATTTGATTTTACATTGCCACTAATCGTGGACTCTCACCGTTCGTGATCACATTTGTTTTTACACCAATCAAGCACGGATAAGTTTACTGCACTGGTTCAAAAAAATTGTTTTCGGAAGTAGAAGTTTCCTAGTAAACAATTCTAATGTTACATGCACCGTACCATTTCCAAAACTATGTATGATAAATTTGCTTGAAAAAACAGAGAGGCTAAAAGGGTAGATAGAGTTCAACAAAAGTATTTCGTCTTTTAACTTTTACTGTTCTGCTATGACAATTTGTTGTATAAAATGTTTTCAATAGAAAAGCTTTATTGTTTCAGAACTAAATTGATTTACAATTCTGAATAAGAAATTGCAAATCAATTTCTCAAGCATGCATCCACATTTGGCCACAATTCTTAAACCAATCTGCACAATCAAACATTTCCAAGGCATCCTCCAAACATCAGTGTCTTCGGCTCCTGCAAAAGAGAATTGGTCACATATACTATAAACAAAAAAAACACATAACAAAATAAAGATTCAATACCTAAGAAGTTCAAAAATGATATTGGTTTATGCATCTTCAATATGCAGCGACGGAAGCAATTTATGAGTATGAGTCCTCTAAGCCACTTGGGATCAACCAAAGAAAATCCAACAAAGCAGAAAACCTCTCTTCATGCCAGAATTACATCCCATACGTTGTGTTATAAGCATCTCCAGGACTTGGAATCCGGAATTTCGGTTCTTCATATCCGTTGTTGTATAAGCTCCCACCGAATCCCAGCCGTTCATTCCTAAGAAGCTCGGCCATGCATAAAGAGTTCAAACTTTGGCTTCATTCCACTTATCCCAATGACCATTAGACAAGACTGGATTTGCTGATGGTTGTTGTCTTTGGAGCTGTGAGAAATGAGATAAGCTACTTCCTTGTGTCTGATGATATGATCCATTAGCCTTGAACTAAATCCGTAAGGATCAGTAGGTGACGGAGACAAGTTTCTGAGATCATGATGAAACCCATTTACTTGTTGTTGTGCGGCAGAAGAGACTAATGTCTCAACACTTGGAGCCCTGTTTCGTTCCCAAAGGAATTCATTTGTGATGAGAAACTTGATCTCATATCCAAGTATGTGTTAATCATCCCTCTTCCAACAGCTAGAATTGTAGGATCCACAAACTCAATATCATTTACACCAGTCGGATTACCAACCGGAGGTAGTGACTGATATGCATTCCTCATAAAAGAGCCAGTGTCAAGGAAACGAGTTCCTACGATACAAAAGGACCCTAATAATAGTCTGTAGCATCATAATACCTGCTAACTACCCAATAATAATAAAAACAAATAAATACCTGCTGCAGTATCTGAAGATAGCCCCACTCTTTCATGTGAAAAGAAGCCAGGAGGAGGCAACCTGCTGGGAGCAGAAAATCCTAGAAGTGCAGAAATTTGGGGACGTGAAACTGCTAAAAGGACAACAGAGAAACATATTGGAAATGTAGCAGAACAATGATCAAATCCAAACAAGGGAAAGCCACTAACCTGGAGCCTTGTACGAAGAGTATAAAGGACTAGCAATAAAGCTTTCCAATCCACCAGAGTAGTTTGAAGCAAATCCATTTACACTCCCGAGATTATCACGATAGATATCTCGGCTCGCCACAGACTCCGAAATAGGCTGATCTCTTGAAAACTGCCCATAAATACTACGGTTCTCCCTTTCAAATCCTTGATTACTAGATTCCCCATGCCGGGCAAAAGAAAATTTGGACTGGCTGTTATGCTGCTTCAGGAGGTTTCCAAGTTTAAGAGTACTAGATCGCTGATCAACTTCACCCAGTAACTCTGCCAAATTGTTCGGTGAAGTTACGGATTCATCCCATGGATCAAAGTCAAGTTCCAAAATGTTGGGGATTTTATCATCCTCTCCATTGCGAACCTTTTTCATGCCATCATTAGCAAACAGAGAATGCTCAACACTGAACATGGATTTCTCACCATATATGTTTGGAAGATGCAATCTATCACTGTCTGAAGAAAACCTCAAATTTGAATTGTTCACACCTGGATGTCCAGAAGGCAGAGAAGAACAAGAAGCCAATCGATTTGAATTCAAAATGGAACTTGAAGAGTTAGACAAAAATCGAGAGAGTTTGATATCTTCTTCTTCAAGGTGATGCCGCTGGCTATCTAACGATGATATATCCTCTACATCCCATTTTGAACTAACTTGCATCTGGGATTGCAAATCTGATCTCTGATGGAGTAGCTTTTTCATCAGTGTTTGCGCTATCCACCCTACATTGCTCTAAATCGCCATTGCAATATCAGGGCGTTCATCCCTCAAATTCGTAGTTATCTCCATTTGTGAAACAATAGCAGACAAGTTGCTTACAGTAGGTTCTTCTACAGCCTCATATGTATCGTCAAATGAGTTTACAGTAGCTGAAGGCTTGGCAAGGTCTCTGCCATCGTAAGAAGAGTTTGTTAAACTGGATAACCGATTGCTTGGAGGATCTCTATCAGGTGAGGTAGTTCTTTTAGACCCAGAATCAGCAACAACATTATGCTCCAAAGGCTTCAACACCTTAGGCTTGCTTTTGTTAGCAGCTATTTGGCTTTCTTCTTTGCGCGATGGTCTTTTAAGAATGTCACTACTGGATACAGGACCATGAGCTGCGTTTGCAACAACAACGGAAAAGGCCAATGTACCATTTACTGATGTTGTTCTTTGTATTTCAGAAGATCCATTTGAGGTAACCGAAGTTGCTAAAGACTGCTGGTTTGCAATATGTGACCCCCTGCAACAGAATTCCCCTATTTTATTAGATTGATTGATTAGAACACTTCTCATATAAAGCAGAAAATGAAAACATACCATGACGCTCCAGCAGGAAGAGCGGTAGATCTACTTGAGCTCCCACTCCCACTAGGTGGAGAATACATGGGAACACTTGCTGCATTCTGCTAATAGAAAATAAATTGAGACATGATAAATCTGATAGGATTTTATAAGCTAGTCATGTCACATCACAAGCTAGGATTAATAAATAGGAAAGCTTGCAAAATTGCACTTCATTTAATTAAACTTACATTCGATGGAACATTTACAATTGGTTTTGCAGAAGAAAAAGCATCCAGTGGTGGAGGTAGCATGCTCCCTAAACGGTGCTGCAGAAGATTTGTTGCTCGAGTGATTTGTTGAACTCTACTCCTTCAAAATTACTATAAGGCTTAACTAATCATCCAAAAATACTAGACCAACTATCATACGACATATATACTAAAGATAATGAATCCACGAAATAAAAAAAAAATATGAGAGAATTTTACAATTTAAGAAGACAAAATTATCGTGTATGAGCATATATGATCTCATCTTTAGTGAAATTGTCCTCTTGAGAACCAACCTGGTGCAGATAGAGACAATCAGGATTGACGTATGCCTGGAAATAAAAACATGCTATTCATCACTACAAGGACATCAACTTCAAATTTAATCTCAAAGGAGGTAGCCAAAAAACAGTCCAAGGAGTTAGAAAACAAAGGCATACCGCATTTCTCAGCCATGCATGACAATACTTAGTTGTCCCAAAACATGCCATGCAATATGTTTACACATCTGATCATCTATATTATTAAAAGAGAAGTACCCGTTTGAAAATGTCCTTAATTCATTAATTAAACTTCCTATTTATTTGTTTGTCTTTTTCAGTTACATTAATGAAATATCCTTAAATGAATTCAAAATTACCTATTTTATTTCTTGTCTTTTTAGTTACATTAATGAAATATCCTTAAATGAATTTAAACTACCTATTTTATTGATTATGTTTTTCATTTACATTAATGAAATATCTTTAAATGAATTTGGACGTAATGTCATTTAATCAACAAAAAAAAACTCATAAGTTATTTTTACGTGCATAATTTTAATAATGAAGATTTTTCAAAACGTGCATCATTAAAATGTTATCTAAAACTTGCAGCACTAATATATAACATGTATCAATAAAACTAGATTTTAACCCACATAATCGTACGGATATTATTTTTCAATTATTTAAATTTAAAAATTATTATTTATTCAAAAAATATTTAAGAATGAATATTTTTTTTTTTTAAATTATATGGTATTTGCTCCTATTGGTAGTATAAATTTAAACAAAATTTTAGCATAATATAACTCATTTGTTGTTTGCTAAATTTACGGCTTTTATTTATAATTTTTATTACTTAATTATAATATTTTCATTTTATATTTGAAAGATGAATGAATATTTCTTTCTAACAATATATTTTGTATATATATATATATATATATAATTTTTTTTTTAAATTCAATTTAAATTGTTATTATCATTGAATATAATTATTTTTGACATAATTTTAGTTTTCGTTTACATCAAAACTAATCATAATTTAGGATAATTATAATTTAAAATGTTAATTTTCAGATTTTTCAAAAAAAACGTCTAAAAATATTTTCAAAGGTTTTGTTATAATTGTTTTTAAAAAATATTGAGTTGCATTTCAAATAAAAAGGTAAAGATATTTAAAAATATTCTAATTAAAATATGTACAATTTAATATATTTTTTACGAAATGATTCAAATAAAAAAAATCACGCATGAAAGAAATCATGATTTCTGTTAACTGAGCGGGTCATTTTTTATATGATATCGCACATTCGTAAAAAAATAGATAGTTTAAGATGCAAAAAAATATTTATTTAGTGAACATAATATGATCAAATATTACAAATAGATCATTTAATAAATTAAATAATCAAAAACCGAAAATTCATGTCAGAGTCTAGTTAAGTGATTAGAACAAAAATCTCAAACACTACTTAGACCCTGATAGTTTAAAACAAAAAGGAAGCAAGACAAAACTTGCTTCAACGATTTGCCATCCAAAACTTACTTTGAGGAAGATCAAAGGAGATTCGCCGAGAGAGAGTGAGAGAGAGAGAGAGAGAGAGAGAGAGAGAGAGAGAGAGAGAGCTGTCTCCCTCTGTTTAAATACTCGATAATAAAAAGTGTTGCCAATAACTTTTTATTCGCCCTTTGGATGCGGACCCAATTTGTATTCTATATTCAATTGGGTTCGGTTTTCTTAAACTGGTAGATATTAGTCCGTAGGCCTGCGACGGATCCGGATATCCGGGAAATTTAGGGTATCCGGATCCGTCGTATCCGTGGATTTAATATCCGGATCCGGATTCGTGGTTTCCGGATATCTGAAATCCGGATATCCGTCTCGATATTCTATTACCCGCGGATATCCGGATCCGTAAAAATAATTAAATATATTTATACAAGATTTATAAATATATTTATATATGTCTATAATATTGTAAAAACTAAAATATAATATTATAATATTAATTCATGTATAAATATTAATATATCAAATATTAATATTAATAAAATTTAAAAATTTAATGTATTTTAAAAATACGGATCCGGATCCAGATATCCGTACCTAAAAATTAAGATATCCGGATTCGGTTTGCACAGATCCAAGATTTTACTATCCGGATTCGGATCCGGGCACCCGTATATCCTATTTTTGGAGCGGATCCGGAGAAGATCTTGGAGCGAATCCGGAGCAGATCTCGGAGCGAATCCGGATCTCGGATATTAAGTCTCAGGCCTATTAGTAGGTTCTTATGTTTATTTATTAAAAATATTACCTAGCCTCAATCCTTAACAATGTTGTAGTCTTGGAAGTTTTATGACATTACCAAAATTACCCAACCACACAAAGAAGGGAGGGCATTCATAGTTTGACTCCAATTACTTTTTTACAAACTTATATATCAAAAGATATTTTTCAATGCTCAAAAATTGCTAAGCGCTAGTTAGATGTTTTATATGAGATTATTGATGATGTGATTATTATTTTTGAGCACCAAAATCAATTTTTAAAAAATAATTCTAAAAATCGACTCGTTGAACTTCGATTTACCGAGTAGGCGGACGTCCAGGCGCCGCGTAAACTAAATTTTAGAACATTGGTATTTTGGACAAATTCTTTCATATAACCTGTTGTGCTTGTTTAATAAATAGAATCTAAGTTCATTTCCAAAAAGTTATTTTCCTAAAATTTATTTTGCAAAATTGATCTTTTGAAATGTCATGGAGATGGCTAATGAAATTTTTTATATCATTTAAATATGAAACTGAGTGGACCTGTAGGTAATTACAGTTTTGACCAACCAAGAAAGAGGAATAGTTTCGACATCAATTGAAACAACATAAACGGCTCTCGACTGTGTGCAGTCCAAAAATATCATTGCCCACTTCTCCTACTATACAAAGTTCAACCTAATGAATATCGCAAAAGACTGTTAAGAAAATTATCCATTATGGAACAAGTCATTCATGCCTCTAAACAAGAACAAAACAGCAAGTTCTTTGTACACATTTGATTTCTTAAGCATGCAATAAAAAGCTGATTGTGTTCAACAAAGTTTTACTTTCCTAGTAGTGGTTAAAAAGGGGTAAAAGACAAAGAAAATAATGATTAAGATAGAAGAAACCAAGTTTTCAATCTAAAGTAGGAGGAAGACCTTTGTTTGTATACTTTGTACAGTCAAATGGTCCTACTCCTTGGTTGTTCTTCTTCTTCACCTGACCATCACGAACACACAAAAATATTCTCAAGTTAGTGTCATGAACCAATTTTATGACATCTGGACTGCTTATCTTTTTGAACGATGTGAAAGATTGCAGTGGAGCAACTACTTGATTAGTGGGTAAGTGGTGAAAATTATAGAAAAAAATAAGAGGTGCATTCTACATACTGTTGTAACCTGTCACACTAGTAGAAAAAAGCTAAACTAAAATCAAGTCCTAGCGTTTCAACACATGTTTCCTTTTATCAACGCCTCTTTCAAATCTACGCGAATGGTAATGAGAGAGGGAGAGAGGACTATACCGGAGACCATGGACCTGGTTCAGGAACAGTCTTGTCGGTTGGTGAATGTTGTACACGTCCACTTTTCAGAGTTAAGATTTCCTACATTTGAAACACAAGAGATCCGCTGAGGCATTGCCAAATAATTCTATTTCATATATACGCAATAACAGCAAGTGGATCTTCACTTTATCATCATAGTTTCATTCATATCATTGAGAAATATATACTAGTTTATACCTCCCCAGCCGCCTCAATTGCAGCTAACCATTCGTCAGAAAATGGAACAGCATTTGGAGGCTTTACAATAATAGGATCAGGTTTCTTCTCAGACTTAGCATCCCTGTTGAAGTAGTGAATTATCAGCCAATTCTCAACATTCAACTGCGCTTAAGGAATAGAAGCAGATTACTAGTGGAGACTGGATTTAATTACTTACATTGGTACGGTCTTATCCTTGCCTTCTGATAAATATGTACGATCGCTACTGCTTCCAGAGGCATGGACTTCATTGCTTTCTGATGTCAAATTGTCATCGTCAGGCTGGATATCATCTCTGACTGAGAAAGCCTCGTTCGTGGTCATAGGAGTCCTTGGTTCCTCCTCTCTGGTCACGTATACTACAGGATCAGGAGAGATCTTTATAACTTGAACTTCCACATCTCCATAAGAGCCGAGTTCCTGATCAGTAACCTGAGCACTGGAATCCTTTCCACTTTCTGATGGCAAAGTGTCATCACTCAGGACAGTAAACTCGTCAGGCTGCATATCATCTCTGGCTGAGAATGCCTCTTTCATGAATATCGGAGCTCCTGATTCCTCCTCTCTGGTCAAATATTCTACAGGATCACGAGAGATCTTTGTAACTTGAACCTCACATTCTTCATGAGAGGCTAATTCTTGACCAGTAACCCAAGTACTGAAATCCTTTTCAGTATCTGTCTGGCCTTCAGCTTTTCCAACATAGTTATACACAATACATCCAGAATTTGAATCCTGGCTCGACCTGCCTTCGGAGCTTCTGGAAAAAACGGTGTCCTGATTTAGACTCTCAGGATCTCCAGATAAAGAAGCCGGGGAACCAATTGATTCACTTAGTAGAGTTTTAGGTTTTCCACACTGGTCCATTGCAGTATGGATAGCTTCTAGTTCCAGATATTCTTGATCAGGAATGCCCTTGATAGGAAACTCATCGAGGTCACTAATGAATTCTAACTCAGTAACCAGATTCACCTGTTTCAGATTCAAATTACCATCAGGCTCCTCATCTGAGCTATCTGACTCAGTAACCAGATCCATGTCTTCCAGCTCTGAGTTATCTTCAAGCTCCTCATTTGAATAAGAGAACACTGTGGCAGATACATCTTTTGCTGGACAGCAACGATCTGATGTTTCAAGTTGATCGGTCTGCTTCATTACATAAACATCCTTTACATCAGATGTATCTGCAGCTCTGGAACAGTTATACTGAATATGCTTTTCAGAAGTTAGTTTCTCAGAGCAGGTTTCATGAGATGATTCCAGAGATTTATCCTCCATCTTAACTTCAGCGGAGGTACGCATTAGTAAGTTCACTTGTTCGATGTTTTGTTCATCTGCAGAAGAACCGGTTAAGTAATCTATCTGCATATCAGCGACATCATCTGTATCTGCTCTTTCTTTTCTAGGCAAGACATCTATCTCACGACTGCCCTCTTTCCCTTCAAGGGCTAATTGGCACGAGAAGTGCTGTTCTTCAGATTCTCTAGACCAGTCTTTGCAATCGGAAAATGGACCAACGAAATCAGCCTCACAGTTTGTCTCTGTGCTATCGCTTACTTCAATTCCCTTTTCCGTTTCTACTACAGCCTGACCATCACACTCTATGTTATGACCACACGGAAGAGAGTCCAACACTGCATTTTCCTCAAAACGGCTGCATGATGATTGAACACAATCTGGTGCGTCAGCAGGCCCTGGATCTGAAGTGAGGGAATCTAAAACCTCAGACTGCTTTGCTACATTTTCAGTAGAATGGTTGATAATTAGCACATTGTTTTCTCCAGAAAGGAAATGACTCATCTCGTCTTCATCTCCAGGGTGCACGCATTCCTTTTGTGGTTTTCCATGTACATCCAATGTATCTAAGTCTTCATTGAAAGCGTTCATAGTACATACATCTTCCTCTTGATTGCGGACTTGCAACCGTGGTAACTCATCGCCAGAAGGGCCAGAAGGACCCTGCACCGGAGAATCCATGGAACCTTTGATAAATGGACCTTCTACTGAGCAGAGAGTCTTCCTTTGCTCATCCGTATTATTATCAGACATTCTACTGACCGGCAGCTTACTGCTACTCTGAAAATCTTCGCATTTTGCTGTAGAGATGTTCTCAGATGTACAAATATCACCTATAACGATACATGGATGCTGCAGGCTTTCATTTATCTGGGAACCCTTTGAACAAGACGACACTTCAGATTCTATTTTCCGAGTGCTTTTCAGGCCTATTTTCACCCTTTCTTGAGCAGAGAAACCTGCAGCTGGACCTGAACTGCCGATGTTACCAGTTGCTGACTTGGAGTTAACTCTGGGAACTTTTTCAGAAAATTGAGGTTTTTTGGAGGTAGGGATCAAAGAAAAACGAGAAGCTGAACCAATATCAGACTTTGGAAGCTGATTATGTTTTTCTTCTGCGCTGTGTGACGGTTGAGAACCAGACTGCAAAAATCAGGAATAAGAAGTATGAGAGATTAAGAGCCTAAAACCATAGTTGTAACCCTCAACAAAAGCTAGATTTCAGTACATTTCAATAATATACCTGATCGAAATAGCCAATTGACGGTGACGGCAGTCTTAAACCTGATGGCTTTGCCAGTCGGGAAACTGCAGACTGCGTGTTTCCAACTCTACTATTTTGAGCTAATGCGGTGCCCATATTAGTCAAATCAGAGTCGGCGATATTTGATGCATGAGCAAGCATATCCATATCTGATGTAGTCATAGGGCCATCGTTGGACTTCCCAGCAACAGAATGCTGTGACTTGGATGCTGAAGGAGCTCCTGATGTTTTGGTGATCTAGAGTTCAAGAAAATGCACACGTTATAGTCATGGAAAAGTAACATTCGCTTCAAATTTCTAGTGCATAATCTAATTGATATAATGGTTTGCAGAGGACAGCAATGGTTTACCACATTTCTTCTAGATTGCTTAAGAGAGGGCTTCGGAATTGAACTTCTGCTCGCCAGGCTGGAACTTGTTTTACTCTTTGTGCTGGAAGTGCCTTTCGAGAAGCTTACAGATCCTAAGCTCCTCTGAGAATTACCTGCCGTATCAGAAGAAATAACCAAGGCAATTCGATCATGTAACAATATTTAAAATCTGCCGCAAAGGCAGTTGCTGAAAACGTAAGAAGGAAAAAAACGTTATGAGAGAGGTTCTGTTTAATTACTGCATGTGGACATACTTGACTGAGTAGGTTGACTTAGTTTCGGTTTGCTGGGACTTCGAGTAATCTTTGTCATGTTGTTTGAAACTGGATCAGATTTAGTCTTAGAAACTTTAGATACGCTCGACTCCCTGCTACGTGGTGTTGTTGTATGCACATTTGCAGGTCTTTTCAGGGTTCAAAGAAGTTAAGGTTAAACAAGCAAAAAGAACATAACCAGAAAAGCATGGATGGTAATTGCTTTAACAACCAGTACATTAAGTAAGAAAAGGATATGAAGATGAAGGAGGAGGCCGGGGACAGCCACTGCGTTTGGAACCGCTCCTCAAATCCTGAGCTGAAACTTTTTTCTGTGCCAATAAATGCATTCGACAGTTAGATAGAAAGAAAAAAAAAAGCGCCTAAAAAAACTTATTTTTGCTAGGAAAGGAACACTGTAAGAAACAACTGATCTCCTTCACCAGCTCCATGAAACTCACCATGGAAGAAGATTGGGCTTTAGATGGTGTTGAGTACTTGGGCACAGTGCCAATCACAATCTTCTTCTCTCTCCTTTTACTATTCACAGGCAAGTCGTTAAACAGGTTCTCTTCAAGTGCTTGTAGACCTGGTGAAACATTAGTAAATTTGGAAGCTGACGTTGCCTCCTCCTGAATGGCAGATAACATATCTCCACCAACTAGACAAGCGTTTCCAGTGATTTTAGATAGCTCAGTGGAATCCAAAACACCTGGTTGAAGACCACATTGCCCAGCTTAATAACATAGACCAAACAGGAGAATAAAGGTAAATCCATGAACACTAACAAGTCACCTTCTTCAGTTGAAAAGGCTCTATCCCAAGCTAAGCTTTTCCGCAAGTTGAATCCTGCATTCTTTTTCTTCTTTTTCATCTGTTGTCGCTCCACACTCAATTCAACTTTGCTCCCACTGGTATTCTCCTTGCCTACACTGCCTGTATCAGTACAAGCGCTTGGCTGCTCCACGTTGCTGGTGTTGCCTGTTACTCTCCCTGCAAAATCATTTATCCAATATACACTCCAAGTTTTTAATCAAAGATTCAAAAATATGCTAAAAGGTTTGAGAAGAACATCATCTCTCGGTGAAAGAGCGCGTACCAATTGAAGAAAAAGGAGGACGAGGAGGAACGGCGCGGCTTGATATAGGGATTTGGAGAGGCGAGCAATCTAAATAGCTCTTTTCCCGGCCACCGGAAAACGACGCAACGCCTTTAAACGGCGTGTCTCTCATAAGCCAATTGGATTCGTCTTCTCCAGAGATATCTAACAGATCCTTCTCCATTGCCTACCCTCACTAAGCAACGTCCGAGATCTGAATCCCTAATCGGTATCGCTAAGAGTTTTTCTCTTACTTACACTGATGCGAGAAGCTAAGCTAGTATAGGAAACAGGTAGGGCGTTGTTCGTGGTCGGAATCGTAAATCCGTCGGCCGATGTTGAATAGAATATTCCGGCTTCGTAAGCGGGAAGAAGACGTTGGAAAAAAACTTGAAATTGAAATAAAGATGACAATCGATCGGGTCAGATTGATACACATGAGTTGACTATATTACCCTTTACTCGAATTGGTCTACACTACACAACTTTCTTCAATAGTCTAAGGACGATATCGTCATTTACGCTAAACAATTAGGACGAGTTTCAAGCCCATTACTCGTTATGTGGGCCTTGACCCGACTTTGGTTCTCTTCCTCACTTCGGTCACCACTGATTCTCTATCTATTCGTTTTCCGGTTCGAATTAAACTGGTTCGGTTCGAGGAGCATCAAAGTAAATGTAGGTACGTGAGAGCATCCACATCAATGAACCCCCACTTGGGGTTCATTGGAATTTTTTATTATTTTTTTGGTGGGGTCGGAAATAGTAATGAACCTGTATTGATTTTCTTCTTCCATTAGTGAACCCGAACATGGGGTTCTTAGAATTAAAAAAAAAATATTTTTTTAAATTTTTCAATACATTATTATTCAATAGTAGGAAAATCATAAACATGGAAAGATTATTCATCTTGATTACCGAACATTTGCCATATATTTTCAACTAGATCAGCTTTCAGACGGTGATGTATCTGTTGATCCCGAATTTGATTGCGAATGCCACGCATTTGACCGACATTAGAAAGGCTTTCCGTAGAGGAGACGACATCAACCTCGGAACTTCTGCTTGATTCTCCTGATTCGAATACATCTGTATCATACTGAGTGAATCTGTCTCGTTCGTCCTCTACTATCATGTTGTGCAGTATGACACAACATCTCATAATCCTTCCTATCTTTTCCTTGTCCCATATTAGTGCTGGGTTTTTAACTATTGCAAACCTCGCTTGCAATACTCCGAAAGCACGTTCGACATCTTTTCTTACGGCTTCTTGATGTTGAGCAAATAGCTGTGCTCTTGGAGTTTGAGGAAGTGAGATTGATTGGATAAATGTTGACCATTTCGGATAAATTCCATCGGTAAGATAGTACGCCATACGATAATTGTGGTTGTTGACCTTGAAATTAACTTTAGGAGCTCGACCTTGTAAAATGTCATCAAAAACTGGTGACCGATCAAGAACATTAATATCGTTGAGGGTACCTGGAAGTCCGAAAAATGCATGCCATATCCACAAGTCTTGTGATGCCACCGCCTCTAAGATAATTGTCGGCTTTCCTGAACCTCGTGTGTACTGTCCTCTCCAAGCTGTTGGGCAATTTTTCCACTCCCAATGCATACAGTCGATGCTGCCTACCATTCCCGGAAACCCGCGTAACTCTCCAATATCCAGTAGTCGTTGAAGATCATCAGCTGTAGGTCTTCTTAGATACTCATCTCCAAATAATTGTATTATCGCATTAGTGAAATTGTCCAAACATAAAAGTGCAGTACTTTCACCTAGTCGGAGATATTCGTCATACGTATCTCCTGATTGACCATACGCCAGCATACGTATAGCTGCTGTACACTTCTGAAGTGTAGATAGTCCGTATCTTCCATGGGCATTTCTTCTTTGCTGAAAGTATGGAACTTCATTTGTTAGAGCATCCACTATGCGAAGGAACAATGGCTTGTTCATTCGAAAACGCCGCCTAAACATTTCCGGTTGGTAAGTGGGATTTTCCTTGAAATAGTCGTTCCATAGTAGATTGTGTCCTTGTTCCCGATCTCTTTCGATATAAGCTCGTCTCTTTGGTTTTTTGGCTTGAACATCAACTAGGGAGTTGACAATATTATCAAATTCTTCATCGAACCATTCTTCAACAGCTTCATCTACGCCATCTGACTCTGATGACGACATTTGTTTTAGTAAAAATATGATTAAGTGTTTTAAAAAAATGGAGATAGAAGAAGTATTTTTTTTTATTCAAAATATGATTTAAGTGTTTAAAAAAAATGGAGATAGAAGAAGAATTTTTTTTTAAAGTAAAAACATGATTTCGTGTTAAAACAAAATTGAGATAGAAGAAGTATTTTTTTTTATTCAAAAAATTTATTTAAGTGTTTAAAAAAAATGGAGATAGCAGATGAAGCAATGAAGAACAAGTTTGAGTTCAGAAGATAGGGAAAGGGAAAGAACTTAAAGAAGATAGGGGATGATTGTTGTGTTCTGATTGTTTTAGAGAGAAGCAATGAAGAACAAGTTTAAGACCAATGCATAAATGAGACAATAGATTATATAGGCATTGTTTTACAATACACGTGAAGTGTAGAAACCAACAAAATGCTACACTTTCACACCCGTGACACAAACATAATTCATCCCTGAGTGTAGAAACCAACAAAATACAACTGTTTCTCACACCCATTACACAACATAATTGAAAACGTGTTTGTCACTACACACTACCTACTACACCCCGTGACAACTACTTAGCTAATACCACCCGTGACCTGCAGAAGCAACAAAACCACGCCAATAGTTAGTAAACAAGTAAGCAAACCAAAGAAACTACTACTACTATTTATTGTAACAGGCATAGTTCCAATTAAAGCCAACGAAACTACTACTACTATTTGATGAACTGAAATTAAATGACTATACAACTCAAATTCCAAACCAGTCATAGTTCCAATTAACATTCATTATCAGCAAAACAACCTAAAACTGACCAGATCAAAGCATCTCAGCTACGAGTTTGTCCTTGAGAGACACCTCACTATCAGTTAGAGTATCTTTTTTTGAGAGGAGACGATCTAGTAGTTTCTGTTTGGATATGTTCTGTTTCATGTCTAGAATGGTTTGTAGTCGATCATACGCTGCTTCATTCCCATGCTTCTTGCGTTTGGCGGCTGCTTTGCAAGCCTTAACACCAGGTGGTCTAACCTCTTCTTCCGAGTCAGGCACCGTCTCTGTAGCTTCCTTCCTTTTCTCCTTTGCACCATCTGTTGTTAAATAAGTTGACCTCCACTTTTGATCGAACCGCAGCTCCCTCCACGCATGTTCAAGTGTGAACTTGCCCGTGTAGTCGTTGAAGAAGATGCTTCGATCTACCCCCAAATTTGAATATGAACCCTATTTTGAAAATCACACTAATCTACAACGAAATGCTTCGATCTACCCCTATATGAAACCCAGAAGACGATTTAAAACCTAGAATCGAAAACCCCCAAAATCGTATACGAACCCTAATTTTAAAATCCCACTAATCGAACTGAAACGCAAAGATGTATCGATGAATCCACTCGATCCTCACCTATTAACGTGGAGGAGACACTCTCTACTCGAATCGATGAAGAATAGTGAAGAAATTTGAAGAAATGAGATGAGAGGAGACGATCGCTCGAGAAATCGCCTCTCGGGAGCAAACCCTAGATTTTTTCAGAAATGAGGGAAAGTGATTCTCTACACGCGATCCTCCTCCTCACGTCAATAACGCGTCGCCAATAGCTGCGTGACACCTGGCGTGAACCCGTCTCCTACGGGGTCACTGGGAAGGCCCGGCTCGCGTAAAAAAACCCATTTATCTTTTTTTTTTTAATTCCGGCCCTATGATACTGAGCCAATGAACCCCTTTACAAGTCTCAATGTGGATGCCCTGACAGTTGTCTAGTAGTATCAATAATGTTGTTCTCTTTTCCCGTTTGAAGGAACAAGCATTCACCAGAGGACAAGCTCTGTTTTATACTGCAAAAGGCAAACTGTGGCCTGTGGGATGGGAAGATAAATAATATAGACAAAGTTTTTGTTATTTTCGTTTCTTCTATTTAGAAGAGAAGAGTGTTAGATATCTTTACTTCCCCAAAAGAAATCAAAAGATCTCTGAGAGCACAAAGAGGTGACACAATGAACAAAGGTTTCTCCTTTACTCTCTTCTTCCTTCTTGATTCTCCAGTTACATTGTATCTTACTTTTATTATTTCTTTCTTCTTTTTTTTTGGAACAGGAGATTCTTCTGATGATTGTCTTCCAAAGTTCTTCAAAGTGTATCTACCTGATGATTCCGGAGATGATCTGGTAAAAACATACACACTTCTCTTCACTCTGTTCTATGTTAGTTTTCTTTGTTTTTTGGTTCAAAGTTGTAGATCCTTTTTTGCAGGACATACCCATTTCTTTCAACAGCTTCTTACCAAAGCCACTACCTGAGTACATAATTGTTAGAAGCATTTATGGAAACATTTGGAAACTGAAGTTGAGGAAACATTGTGGTGATGATGTTGATAAAGTTTCTATGCTTAATGGATGGAAGAGAATAGTAAAGGACGAAGATTTGAAAGGTGGAGAGTTCTTGGCCTTCGAGTTTGATTGCTATCGTCTTTTCAACTTTTGTATTTACGGCCAAGCTACTTGTAAAAGGCTTGGAAGTTCAGTGAAAACCAAAGAGATCACAGATGAATCTGAGGGTGAAGATGGTAAATCTGGTGTTGATGTCATAGTCATTGATGATGATAGTACGGATGATGATGATGATGATGATTCTGTTAGTAGTGGACAAGGTTCTGGTATGGAAGATCAGTCTACAAAAGATATCATAGTTATTGATGAGGATACTACTGATGATGATGATGATGAGACAAGGAGTGGAGTTGAGACAGAGATAATAGAGAAAGGTACAACAGAAATTTTTGTCTTCTGAGTGTCTTTATTTTCATGTGTATTATTAACATTTTTTCTTTAATAGGTTCTTCTGAAGTCTCAACTAAGAGTGACAGTGGAGAAGGAGAATAATGGTCTGGTTCGTGAGATCAAAGTCCATGTTATAAGTGGATGAAGCTCTCTCTCTGTGTTACTTCCAGAATATGTAAGGATGGTAAAAAATCTTAGTAGTAGGTTTAAATCAAGACACTAATCATTTCAGTACTCTGTTATCTATTATATAAATCTACCTCTTGGTGTTGTTTGTGTGTCTGCAACATGCAGTGACAACGGTCTAATACTAAATAATCATGTTGTGTTATATATTGTTTGTTCTTGAGTTTGTACAATGCAAGGTTGGGTTGATAATCTCAATGACATTATAGTACAATCACAATGTTACCAAAGCTTCAGGGCTGTTCAAACCTTAAAGTTTACGTAAGAAGAATGTTTCTGTTTCAAAAAAACAAAAAAAAAACATAAACATAAGAAGAATGTTGTGGTTGACAGAAAAACAGAAATCACAAGGAGAACAGAAAAGATGTTCAACAGTTATCCACTAGATTCTTGTCAATATCCAGCTTAAAGCTGCAGATATTATGTTTGTACTCCAGACTTATCAAGCTAACAACATGGAACTCTAGTCAAAGGATATCACTGAGTGGAGCTCAAGGACTCGTTGATAATTTGAATGATCAATTACTAACATCTACCACCCGCTGAAACAACTAATAGAACACTTACTTAGCATAGATTTTGTTTGGTATGCATGTCCAGTCACAATAGCTAACTCAACCGAAGCCAAGACTTACCTGGTATAAGGTCACACTGCACATCTTTAGTACCATAGAGCGAACTTATGGCCTTTAACCATTAAAAAGTATATATAACCAGAAAGATAAGGAAAGGACCGGCTGCTCCGTGTTTTAGTTGCTTGTAAGGAAGCAAACACTAACTAGGAAAGGAACATTGTAAGAAACAACTGATCAACCTCATTAGCTCCACTACAGTTTTCCTTAGTTTCATTTTTGTTTTGCAATGTTTTGAGTAAACTAGATCCCACCGTACCTTTTAGGATTTTTTGGAGTGTCATAGTACCATCGCGTCGACAGAAAATCGAACATGGGACCTCCGGCATTCGTCTGTGATAATGGAAACCACAAGGATGCAAGCCCTTCTCTTTCCTTAGTTTCATGTACAGTTATATCTCAAAAATATGAATTTGTTGTCACAGTGAACCACTGACCACTTGTAAATTTGGAAGCTAACATTGACTCTATGAACTTTGAACTCTTCCTAAACGTCAAGTATCAGATTACCCACCAGTTTTCCAAGTATTTTCAGTCCTACTAGCTGAACCTGAGACCAAACCTATGAACGTAGACCCATTTCTTGTTTTCGTGGGCTTTGTGGGCCTTGGCGCTAATTTTTGTTCCTTTTTTTTGGTTCAGTAATTTTTGTTGTCAGGACGAATTAAGTTGCATTTAGTGAAAGCGCGTGAGGTAATGGTCTGTATACTATTTGAAGGAAAAAAAACAGAGAAACAGAGTGCAGTCTCTGTTTTCACAATTTTCCTACAAATGTAGAAAAAAACCCTTTGAATCTAAGCCATTCGAACACGAAACCTAGAATCCCAAGAACTTATCTCATCTTCAACCCCCAAAATAAACTCTCTTCTTTTTTTGTGTGGAGGCGAACAAAGATCAGCACAAAGAGAGACACACAATGAAGAAAGGTTTCTCCTTTACTGTCTTCTTCCCTTCTTGATTCTCCATTTGAAATGTAGCATAGCCTCTCTTATAATTTCTTCAGTATCAGGTGATTCTTCTGATGGTCGTCTTCCAAAGTTCTTCAAAGTGTACTTACCTAACGACTCAGGAGACGATCTGGTAAAAAAAAAAAGACACTTTCTCTTCACTCTGTTTTTCTTTTTCTAGGGTTTGAAACTTGTAGATCTTCTTGCAGGAGATACCTGTCTCGTTCAACAGCTGTTTACCGAGCTCTGTTCCTAAGAGCGTAACCGTTACAAACATCAACGGACACGTTTGGAAACTGAAGTTGAAGAAACTTAGTGGCGATCCTGAGAAGTTCTCTATGGTTGATGGGTGGAAGAGGATCGTTAAAGACGAAGATCTGAAAGGAGGAGAGTTCTTGGCTTTCGAGTTCGATGGCTCTCGTCTCTTCAACTTCTGTGTTTACGGCCAAGCCACGTGTAAAAAGCTTGGTAAGTCCGCAGAGGTTGAAGAAGATGAATCTGATGATGACGATGATGATGATGTCATTGTTATCGACGACGACGATGATGATGATGACGATGATGATGAAGTTGATGATGAGGATGTTGATGTTGATGTTGAGGCTGATGATGTCGATGATGGTATGGAGGCTGATGGTGATGATGATCATAGGCAGCTTCTGGATGATCCGGATAGCCCGTCCTTTACTGTGATCCTGAACCCGAAGAAAAAGAGCCAACTGGTAATGATTATTAAATATCTTTTCACACTTTGCTTTGGTTTATATATGTTTGTGCTTTTGTGTATTATGTATGATGTGTGTTTCTTTCGTCATGCATGCAGCTCATCCCATCTCACATTATGAAAGACTACAACTTACACTTTACTGAGAGAATAACTATCGTCGACCCGCTCGTGCCCAAGTTCGGGACGTTGGAGAGGAAAATCAAGCTTCAGGATAACGGATGTCTGTTCGTCAAGGGCTTTGGAAGTGTCTTCAGAAGGAACAACGTGAAGACTACTGATACGATTATATGCGAGGTGAAGAAGAATGGCAATGATGTAGCTCACATTCTCAAGGTCCACATTGTTAGAGGATTATGATGATGAGTCTCTCTCGGTTTATGTATGTGGCTTTGTGAGTCTTGTTGGCATGTGTGTGTGTGTGTGTGTGTTTTTAGCACCATATTATGTAAGGATGCTTTTATGATTTGGTTTTATAGCTATGGATTGTGTTGTTAGAGATGTTTGCAACTTAACTATGTGTTAAAGACGTTTTTTATTAGGATTTCCTGAATCTCATCACTCTGTTTATTTCTCTAGCAATTAAACCCATGTTGATGTTGTCTATACATACCATGTTGTCTCGCTGCCTGTAACTATATCGTGTCTTGTGTTGTTTGGTTATAACAAGTAAAATTCTCACAGTATATTCATACAAATAGATTGCATTGAGTTTGAACAAGGTTATCCGAATCAGTCTCAGAGACATCATAGTAATATGACAAATGGGGTTTGGGTTTCTGTTTTGTAAGTACCCCCTGGCTTATATGTTACAAATCAAAAGAAGAATGAGAAGCAAACAATGGCAAATAGAGTGCAATATATTTTAGGGATTGGCCCTTCCACAGTCAAGTTCAAAGTTTTCCAACTTTCAGCGATGTTTGGAACCTGCACGTTCACGTAAGAAGAATGTTGTTACTCACAGTTTTTATATGACCTTTAAAAACTATTGACAGAAGAAGATAAGACACGAGGAGAATAATGCTAAAAACTCTGTATCATTCTTCTGCCTATTAGCTAATCATTTCTCATTCTACTTTCAAGTTTAGCCCATCAAGATTCATACTACTATAAAAGCATCTCAAACTGTAGGGATCTTCCATCAAATTTGGGTTCTTTTCTTGTGGAGTATAAGCAAAGGGTTCTTTTCTTGTGGAGTATAAGCAAAACGTGTTAAACATGATGAGGAAACTGCAACTTGTGTGCTGGGAAAAAGATGAGCTGAATGATATTGCGTCCTAAAAACTCGTACCTTGAGTGTGGCGGAAGAATCAGGACGCTATGGTGGTGGTTGTGAGCGGTTAATGTCATGGTGGTGATGAGATGCGTACTCAGATGGGTGGATGACATAGAGACCGGGCATATTCAGATTGAGGAAGGGCAGAGAAGGATGAAGAGTAGCAGTGGATGAAGAAGGCGGGTGTGTAGCTGAGTGTGAGAATCCTGATGATGCTGCATTTGATAGCAGTGGCGTTGCTGTAGCTGTTGTGGCCGTTCCACCACTGGGCTGATCTTGCGGTTGCCATGTCCTGGCAGGGAAGCTTTGGGGAGACCTTGGCATAAAACCTTCCTTTGGTGTTCTTTCCTGGAGAAAAGAAATGATTTTTTTAGCGCAGAGTAGTATTCATTGACATCGTCAAGTATTTCAGTTTGATGATAAGCCTATATCACGACAAAGAACTAACAAGCAATAACACAACACTAACAGGCAAAAACATAAAACTCTGCTCAAAGTACTTAACTGATCAAATATCACAACGGTAACCAGTATTCTAAAAATCAATAATCCTGTACAAGCCGCCTAACCACCGCCTAACGATTTTTAGAACATTGACAGTAACCACTTGCTGAATATCTAATTGCAGAAGTTACTCATAAGTCGACCAAAGTTTGCTAAGTTTCAAAACTCATATGTAATATGCTGTTCTAGTTATGGACAGAAGCAACAGAAGATTGTGCACGTTGTAGATGCGTGGCAGTGACACCAGTTGGATATAAAGAGATGGTATTTAGTATTTACCATGGGTGAAAAGAACGCAGAAGGATGGACATGCCGGTTAATAAGGTGGTCTGAACCCCTTTTCAAGAAATTGAAAGGTGTATCACATGTCGATGCAGCCATGTGGTTCTCCATCTGTTTATCAAATGGATGAGTTTCTTTATGAACCAAGAAAGAACCATGAGAACTCGAGCTAGTTAATGGGAAAAAATAGCTTTGAGTTGCAGACTGCGATGTGATATGGTCAAGAAACATTGATATTAAAGCAAACTAAATCATATTTGGTGAGGGAAAAAAGGCACCTTGGAGTTCCTTCCACATACGACATTGTTAAGGTTTTGCTTTGGGCTATCTCCCAGTGAAAGAGAGATTCCCAAGTTGAGGTCGAGCTTAGCATTAGCTATATAAGGAAATTAGAAAACACCTTAACAAGTTAGTCGTAGCTTCACACACACTGAGAAGAAATATCCAGGATGGCAGAAAAACCTGCACAGCATCGACCAGTTTAACAAGCAAGGAACGGAGCATCAATTACATTACCTGCCGCTGGAATAATCCTGGGTGCATGAGGCTCGATTAAAGAAGCAGCCTCCCTTCCATTCCATTTTGTGGCTATCGCCTTGTCATAAGCCCTGATTCCATAGAAGAATATGAGCAATTAGTTAGTATGAAAGACACCATCTCAATTCAAGTTTACGATCAATAAGAGCATGCAGCTTATACCCAGATGACAATGACCCCAAGATCGCTAATAACTGTATCATAACCATCAGAATTTGTGGATATAACTCATAATCACAAATGGGTTTTCTGCTAGTGGTCTAACAGAGATTTGTTCACATGAACGAAAGATAACAAACTCTTCATCTACGGCACTTCGCTCATTTTAGCAATGGCTTTAAGCACAATCAGACAAAACCACGAAGGACACAGCATGTGTAAAGGACAAAAATTTAGATCCCTAGAGAAGTTGATTACATGTTTCCATTTAACTGCTCCATTTGAGCTCCTCCCCATCCGCCAATCTTCGGCAAATTAGCTCCTTGATATCTTGAATTATTCCTCGAGAAACCAGAGCTCTGACGCCGAAGTACTTGCACAACTTCCTCTTTGGCAAGATTCGCCATCTGCAAAGTTGGAAAACCAGATAAGAACACACATCAAAGCATGCAAGTCTTCATTACATTTTCGACATCTTAGTCAAAACCTGCTTGAGATCCTCTTCATAGTCGCTGATAACGAAATTGATGTCAGCCTCCAAACCCCTGAACTTGACAGCAGCTCGATCATACGCCCTGCACCAAAGGATATTCAAACATGAACTTATTGAACACCCATATTCTTGTACCATAAGCAGAAACAGTTGAGATATCAATTAGATCATACAAAACAACATAAGTTGTTACCTAGCTGCAGCATGGGCAGTGTCAAATCCACCTGTTGAATTCAAAAGAGTGAAACTTCATTAGAGAGTTAAGAGCACAGAAGAAATCAAGCTGACGGTGGTAAAACTTCATTACCTAAATAAACTTGTTTACCGCAATCCCTGCAACAAAGAAAATTTGACAGAAGGAAAAGATTATTACAAGATCTAAAGTGTCTCACGAGGAACACATCAACAACTCATCCAAGACCAATCAAAGAGAAGCAGGTTTACCAGATATGTGACTCCCATCTGCCTGTCCTCCTATAGAAAGTGACGCCTCTATACTGAGAACTCTTTGACCTAGGCCCTCTCCTGCTCTTCTTCACCGGCTGTGCTGGTGGCTGCATCACCCTCGCAGCGTCTCGGCCTTGATTCCCTCTCTGAAAAGAAATATCAACGGAGCTCCTGGAACTCTGTCCGCTCGAATCCCCAAAGCTCGCACCTTTCTCAATAGGGAAAAACTCCTTAGTCATCACCTCACTTCTTCCTTCTTCATCTTCTCGACCTCCTCCTTTCAGTATCTCAAACTGAAACTTCACGGCGGGTGTGGAACACAGCTCCTCTTCACCATCGATGCAGCTGGACGCCTCGGCATTGACTAGCGAAGAGTTCGACGTCACTGATTCATCCATCTGATTCAAAACAGCACCGGAAACCTCCTTTGAGTCGACGTCGAGATTGAGATCCAGCATCAATCTCAAAAAAGTCAGCAAAAAGCTTCACACAAATACTAATCGTCAAAACCTTTTGCACAGATACGATCAAAGCCTATCCACTAATCCGATGAACTGACTCAGCGATCGATCGCCGTCGAATTGAAATGAACAGAGATCGGAAGAAAATCACATTACATGGGGTCGGAATCTTCACGAGCAGAGGAGGAGAATCAACAGGAGATTAGATTCTTAAATTAATCAAAACGCGGCCTGGGTTGAACGGCGAGGATAGAGGATGATTTACAGATGATGACGGAGAGATACTAAGGAGACATGGATGGCGATGAGAGTTGAAAGAGAAGGCGACTGACTAGGCTTCGCCGGAGGAGGAAGAGATTATCGTCTCGTCGGGAATGATGATGGGACTTGGGTCAGTGGCAACATATAATAAATATTCGCTTCCATCTTTCTCGGCAATTGGATACCGGTTATCCCGGTTCCATGGGGGTAAAGTGCCAACGTGCTACTCGTTTTGCTTTCTTTAACATGGTGTAGAATTTAAATTAGTGTTAAGAAACTGAAGCGTGATTCTAGCTTTTACTCAAGTGCTTCACTAAATGTGTGTTTAGCTTTTTCTGATTTCGTTACCGAAGCTAACTAAGTCATTAATTAGTAGTAATTGCTAGTTATCACCAAAATCGAAAAGGAAAAAACACGAATCTAGTCGTTCATAACTTTGAAGACGTTTTCATTTATGAGCGGGTCCTATATTTACAGATATGTCGTTCTCACCAAAAAGATATGTCTCGTGATTATTGATTTAAATAGATTCCAACTAATGTAAGAAATGGGTTATATAAACTAAAAATAACTGCATGCACTCATGTATAAACTAGTTTCTTTTAAAATGTGATTATTTCAAAAAATAATGTACAAAATATGGATTCTACTAAGACGATCGTGAAGAAAGTGAGTTTCACTAACATATCAGATTGATAATTATAGTGTTTCTTATTTGATATAGTTATGAAATTTTGATTTTTCTTATTGGTTCGATAATTACACACACATTAGCTTAAGGTGTTTTATAGTTGATTAGGTAAATTGTCATATATTTTTCACTGACAGTCAAATTTCAGCGGTTAGAAATGAAACATATGCTTTGTACAAAATGTATAAACAATATCAAGTTTACAGAAAATCACATATACATCAATTTTATGTCATTACTTTATAAATTCTAACTGAATATCTATAAATAACATATGATTTGATTTAGTAATAACCAGGGCTGGCCCGTCCAACGGACGAGATGAAAATTTAAAAACATTTAAACAGTTAGAATGAATGTTTTTAATATAAATTTGTATCATATAAAAATATACATATTAGTTAAATATTGTACATGTTAATGTATTTGAATACTAAATAGACTATGAAGCTACCAATATTTGCTTTGATTACTGTTGAACGAACTATGTAAATTAAATTGGTTGGTAAGATGTTAGTACAAAACTATATGTCATGTCTTGGGATTTTTGATCTTATACCATCTTTCTTTTGAGGTTGGAACATTCATCGGGTTTAGTTGTACGTGGTTGTTGTTTTGATTAAATTATTTAAAGTAGTTTTCTTTTTATGGTTATATACATGCAGGTTTCCTTTTTCTTTATTTGGCCAAATATTGAAAATTATAAATATACTCTACCACTAAAAATATTTCTATGTATATATAATTTTTTAAAAAATATTATTCAATGTTTATTTCACCATGATTAGGAAAATAAGTTGAATATATCTTAGACCACAAATCATAAATATTCTCAGTCTTATACATTTTGTTCTTCAAGTTATTGTTACTTTTATTTCCTTTTATACATTTCTCTTAATATTTATGTATGCATCCATGATATTTTTTAAAAAGGATTTTTCATTAACTAATGTATTTATTGTAGTTTTAAATATATTATAGTTTTCGTGCACTTGATTAAATTTTTTTGGCGTTGGTGGTATTTGAAGTGGTTGAGAACCTGAATGGATATTTACTTTCATAAAGTTTTTGGTGTATGTTTAAAAATAAAAATTTGTAAAGGCTTTTAAATCATATGAATATAATATTCAATACACTACTGTTGACTGTTTATATACTTAAAATTCTGACGTAGGTAATTGCAAATTTGCTGAACTCTTAGATTCATTGCTACTTTATAAATTATCACAGGATGAGGTACATAGGGTAAAGATTGCTTTGATGATAATATAACGTCCATATCGTAATGTGTGTGTTTTTTTTAATCTACTATGTATTAAGAAATAATTAACACATTCATCAATAATATTAAAGAGTAAAAAGTTCTGTCAATTGTTCATAGTATAAGTTCAAAGTTAAACTTAAGCCCAACCAAAGAAATAAAACCCAGTACCGATAAGCTCAAGTGATGCGCCGCGTTTCACAGAAGATGGACACATGTCGGCCTGTCAGAGAGTGATTTTTCACGTGGATAGCTTAGGAGAGAGGCAAACATTTTTTTATATATATAGATGTTTCTCTTCAAGTTCTACAACAATGCAATTGGCCAGGTACACTTCAAACCAAAAAGAAATGAAAGAAGCCATATACATAATTAACTCGCATCTAATCTTATGGCTTGAGTCTAGCTCGAAAGTAGTGTGAAACAAAGAGATTAAAGCAGCGAAGAAACTGCAGGTAGGGTTTACAAGGGTAATCATAAAGTGAAACAAAATTCTTTAGATAATTAGACGCAGGCTCCGAATAGAGAAAGTGGATCAAGCGTTGCAGTATCTAGCGGATCTAGCAGATCGAGTGGAACAAGAGTGGATCTAGCGTATCGAATGGTACAAGTGTGGATCAAGCGTATCGAGTGGTACAAGTGTGGATCAAGCGGATCTAGCGGTTCAAAACATATGTTTGAATGGTAAAAGTGGATATAAATAGTACAAAGTACTGTACAAATTTAAATTAATGTATATTAATATTTATTATACTATTTATTTTCATAATTAAGAAGAATTATTCTTAAAATACTTTATAAATAAATAAAATTTATTCACAATTTAATATAAAATTATTTTAAACATATATATTATTATTATTAGTTTTAAAATTAAATATTTATCTTATTTTGGATGATTTTAAAATTTTAGTTATATTTATTTATTTATTGATTTAATAGATCTTAATATATATTAAATAAATCTTAATATATATTTTTAACAATGATAAACTTATACATAAATAAATTTAAAGTATATATTAGTAGAATGATGAATTTAAAATATATTTTAACTATGATAAATTATATAATATTACTTTATTATAAATTATAATAATTTATTATATGTTAAGAAAAAAAACACTTGTACCACTCCAAATATGAAGGGTGTTTACTGTTACTAGTGGTTGTTAGGTTTTCTTTACAAAATGAACCACTTGTGGATCAGATTTTTTTTAAAGTGAGACATACACTTTTGTTATTATTTTTCTTGAATGTCAAATTTTAGGTGGATGCTTCACAATGGTTTAGGAACCACTTTTGTTCCATCTCCCATTCGAACTCGCATTCGTTCTTCTTTTGCAAAGCGACAAAGCTTAGCTACTCACCTAAGTAGTTAGGTAAAAGCTTCGCTCAGTTTTCACATGGATCGGCGCCGGTGCTTTGGCCCCTTAATGCATCGAGAGTTCGAACTCAGGTTACAGTCCAACATTGAAATGACCTCAAAAATATCGTTGCTTATAGACGAATCTCATTTTTTTTAATGTTTTATTATAGTGGGGTAGGTCAAATGATAATGTCGACACCCTTTAGCCGGTTGCCAAAAGTGGAATGTCAGAAAAATCTCGAAGATCATGAATCTTAACAAATAGAATATAGCCACGTCTACAACAGAGATTGCGCCCCAGCCACTTCTCATTCTCAGGTCAAAGTCTTCGTCATCTGTCTATCTAATCTGACGGCCCACGTCCGTTTTTTACTTTCCTGAAATTTAGGAGTTCTACCTTATTTTTTCTAAGATTTCTACTGTTTTTTTTTTTAAAAACCAATGCACTTATATAGTTTCATTTTCATGCAATTTCTTTACTATCAATTCTCTCGTATAGTCATTTTTAAGTTTTTATCACAAAATAACTTTTTTTTAAAAAAAGATCAAAATAGTCTCTTTTTATTTTAGAAATTTTTACTTTTATTTTTTATTTTTAAAAATTTGAAACTTTATCCCCAAAACCTCATCTCTTAACTCTAAACTCTAAGTCTATATTAGTTAACCATAGGATAAAAATACATTTTTACTCTTTAATAAAATTTATTTTTATTATTTTCTTCTTTGAGTGATGTTTTTTTGTCAAAAACTTAAAAAGTCTATGCCAGAGAATTTTTCATTCTTTATTTTTACATGTGTCACGATTTGCATAAATTATTGTTGCCTAAATGTCAAAGTGTAATTCGATTTCTGGAGTCGTAGACTAAGGATTATACTTATAAAATTTTCCTTTTATTATAATATTATAGTTACATTGAGATTTATCGTATATATGGGTATAATGGTGATATATATGTTGGACATAAACCACCACTAAATATTATGAAGAAATTATAAAAAATAGTATAAAATTAATCTCTAACATATAATTCTGTAGTCAAAACAAATAATAATAGTATTGCTCCCACCTCTTTACAGCCACGGTGTTGAACCGCCAGTGTCTTGCCAACTCTGTACAAGTTCTTCTTATTACCAGCTTCTTACTGTTGCAGACTTTCATTTAATAGTGTTCTCAGGACAAGTACGCATTGTACCGTGTTGACATCAATTATTTTTTTTACTAAATATATCAATCATTTTTCATTTGTGGACTATGATAAAAAAATTGATGGTACTATAGATATCTGAAATTTAAAATTTAGATAAAACTAATATTAAAATTCCTTTGTTTAGTATTTTAAATCATATGTTATAATATCCTTTTCATGTTGGTGTCATTTTCGTAGGAATTATTATCATTCGTATCTTTAAATTATAATATGTTAACCATATAAGGTAGACGAGGTTGAGTTGAAGACGTGGACGCCGTCCTGCCCGTTAAAGGAAATAGTTTTTTTTTCTTTGGCAAGCTCTCCATACCTAATATATATCATAGATACTGTTATCATGGTTTTCCACAATGTCCAAAACCACATGGTTACTATACCGAGGATAATGTTATAAATGAAATGTCTATAACCGGTCCGGTCCATAACCGGCCCAATGCTAGAGAGAGTCGCCAAACCCTAGTTTCCTTTTATCTCTTGGTTTATGATTTGTATTCTTTCTATATTTGTATTTCTTTTCTTTACTCTTTCCATTATTCTATGACGGTGTAACTCCCTATATATAAAGGGCTCCTTATGTTTATGAATAATACAGAAACATATAGATTCTATTCTCTAGTTTCACAACACGTTATCAGCACAATAGCTCTAAGAACCTTAAGCTAAAATCCTGAGACCTAAAACCCTAATTCCCCGGCGATAAACCCTACCGACGATCACGAACCCTAAGCTCGATACTCAGCCTGTTCCTGTTCGTGATCTGTCCTCAGCACGCGACCTCAGTTCGTCCTCAGCACGCGACCTCAGTCTGTCCTCAGTTCGCGACCTCAGTCCGTTCGCGAGACACGATCTCAGCCTGTTCGACGCGACCCGATAGCAGCTTGCTCCCGTTCGCGATAGGCGACCTCAGTCCACTCCAGCACGATCGCGACCCGATAGCAGCTCGATACCGTTTGTGACCCGACGATCTCAGCTCGATACTCGACGCGATCAGCTCCAGCTCGCGACGATCAGCAAGCAATCCGTTCGCGGCTCTTCTCTAGTTGGAGGTCCATTCAACCCGTCTTGAGGTTAAGGTAAAACTAAACCTAAGAACCAAACCCTAAGACAATAGACCCAAACCTTAAAACCTGAATTTGAATCTCATTGTTTGATCTAAACTGAAACCCTAATACCCTAAAGCCTAGCCGCACGTATGCACAATGCATACCATGCAAACCCTAATTTGAAATCGAAATTGATTTGATTGTTTATGTGATTGAATGTTTTGAATCTGATTATGATCACATAGAACCGATTGCTAAGATTGATTAATCTCATTCTTGAATTTGGTTGTTTGAATTGATGATCCAATTGAATGAATTAAGGTTTAGGAAATCGCCTAGGTTTATGTTGTTCTCATCTTGTTTAAAACTTAATCTGACCGGCCTGGTTAAATTGAAACCCTAATTGATTGAATATGATCATTAGGTTGATAGTAACTAAATTCCTTGATGCATTGATTGATTGTTTGATTGAGGTTTCATGTTTCCATGATCACTTAGAAACCGTTCTTGCTAGGATGA
>NC_027756.1:42970366-42973287 GCF_000695525.1 Brassica oleracea var. oleracea | reverse complement strand
CGTGCGGCTTGTTTGCATCATGCATGCATAATAGTACGAACTGATTGCATGATCTGAATGCTAAGATTGAACATGTATGCATCATATACGAATGACCTATTTGCATCATACTTAGAATCCGGATTGCTTGACCATATTGATTGCATTCACTTGAACACCTTTAAATATAAATTATGAAACATATGATTTCAGATGTCGAAAATCAACAACTTGGATTTTGCTGCCCTAAATCTCTCTGGAGATAATTATTTGCAATGGGCACTTGAGGCTAACATCGTCCTGAAATCCAAGGGACTCGGTGAATGTATCACCGAGGACAATAATGCAAGTGAGAAAGATAGATACAGAGCGATATTGATTATACGCCATCATCTTATTGAGAGTCTCAAAGATCAGTATTTGACTATTAAAAATCCTCTAGACCTTTGGACAGAGTTGAAAACGAGACATGATCACCAGAGAACAGTGTTATTACCAAAGGCTATGTATGATTGGAGGAATCTCAGAATCCAGGACTTTAAGTCTGTAGACGACTATAACTCGGTCCTGTTTAAGATAGTTTCGAAATTGAAACTGTGTGGTGAGGATATAACGGATAAGGATATGCTTGAGAAAACCTTTTCCACTTTCCACACAAGTAATGTGTTGTTACAACAACAGTACCGTGAGAAGGACTTCTCTACTTATGTTAATCTGATCTCTTGTCACTTGCTCGCTGAGCAGAACAATGAACTGTTGATGAGGAACAGTGAATTGAGACCTCCTGGAACAACCCCATTACCTGAGGCACATGCGGCCGTAGAGGCTAAGAAAAAGTCGAACCATGTCCAGGGTGATAGCCAACACGGCTGTGGTCGTGTAAAATGGCATGGACGTGGTGGTCGAGGCCGAAACTCGTTTGGTCGAGGCCGAGGCAACTCATATGGCTGTGGCCAAGGAAACTCTTATGGAGGCCGTGGTACATATTTTAAGCCACAAAACTCGACCAAATCCGTGTGTCATAGATGTGGTATGGGTAATCATTGGGCTAAGACTTGTAGGACTCCCAAATATCTCGTTGACCTCTATCAAGAGAGTTTGAAAGGGAAGAATCCTGAAGCTCATATGACTTATCAAGATGGTGAAGAAGATTTCAATCATGAACGAGATGATCTCATGGATTATGAAACTTCAGATCAAAGTTGTGTTTCGGCCATCTATGTTTTTTTTCTTTGCTTTGTGTTTTCTATGTTTTGATTGCTTTGAACTTGTTTTGTTAATGAATGAGAGTTTTTATAAAAGAAGTCTCTAAAGTATCAATCTATAATCTGTTTTGAAGAATGAAAGATGATATGGATGTGTTTGTTGTGGACAGTGGGTCAAGCCACACGATTTTAAGAGACAAAAGATATTTCATAAATCTAACTCTGAAAACTGCCAATATCAATACCATTGCAGGTATAGCCAGTCTCATAGAGGGCTACGGCCAGGCTAACATCATGTTGCCTAAGGGTACGCATCTAGAGATATCTGATGCATTGTATTCACCCAGCACTAAGAGAAACCTATTGAGCTTTAAAGATATTCGAATAAATGACTTTCATATTGAGACTAAGGGCGAAGGAAACAAAGAGTTCCTTTAGATCATTGAGATCTGCCAAGGACATAAGAAAGTCCTAGAGTCTATACATGCGCTCTCTACTGGCCTTTACTATGCTAAGGTCAAAATGATTGAGGCCAATGCCATATTAAACCGTGTGGCCACCGAGAATTTTACTCTCTGGCACGATCGGCTTGGTCATCCTGGTTCGACCATGATGCGAAAGTTAATTTCGAATACAAACCGCCATCCTTTGAAAGGAAAATGAGTTGTCCCTAAGAATCTAACATGTGTGTCATGTTCACAAGGGAAACTCATTTTTAGGCCATCACCAGTCAAAGTGACTAAGGAAACAATAAACTTTCTGGAAAGAATACAAGGAGACATCTATGGACCAATACACTCACCTTGTGGGACGTTTAGATATTACATGGTCTTGATTGATGCGTTCACAAGATGGTCGCACGTCTGTCTCCTATCAAATCATAACTTGGCATTTGTGAGATTGTTGGCTCAGATAATTCGTTTAAGAGCACACTTTCCAGATTTTCCTTTAAAGATTATACGTCTTGATAATGCTGGTGAGTTCACGTCCCAAGCATTTAATGATTACTGTATGCCCATGGGGGTAAGTGTGGACCACTCCGTGGCACATGTACATACACAGAACGGCTTGGCCGAATCATTCATTAAATGAATTCAGATGATAGCTAGACCATTGCTTATGAGGTCTAAGCTTCCGGCCACAGCTTGGAGACACGCGGTCTTGTACACGGCCGAACTAATTCGTATCAGACCGTCTAGTGAACATAGATATTCCCCATTACAGTTGCTTACGGGTCATGAGCCAGACATATCCCATCTTAAGACATTTGGATGTGCCGTCTATGTGTCAATTGCACCACCACAAAGAACAAAGATGAGACCTCAAAGGAGGATGGGGATATACGTTGGATCTAATTCTCCCACGATTATAAAATACCTTGAGCCAACTACGGGTGATTTATTTAAGGTCAGGTATGCGGACTGTCATTTTGATGAATTCGAACATCCAACATTAGGAGGAGATAACAATAAGCTGGTAAAAGAAATTACATGGAATCAAACATCCTTATCTTAGCAAAATCCTTGGACTCAGGAATGTGATTTAGAAGTCCAAAAGATAATACATTTACAAAAGCTTGCTAATCAATTGCCAGATTTCTTTTCTGACCCGAAAAGAGTGACTAAGTCATATATACCAGCTGCTAATGCACCAATAAGAATTGATGTTCAAGAGGGACACAATAAAGTTGCTACAGAGTCTAGACAACGTTTGAAGCGTGATAAACCAATAGGTTCC
>NC_027756.1:42938766-42970208 GCF_000695525.1 Brassica oleracea var. oleracea | reverse complement strand
CCTAGACACGACCGCAACCGTTCCTAAATCCCGGGACTTAGCCGCGGACGATCCCAAAATCCTAATAGCGATCGCGGCCGATCATAAGATCTTAGATGCGGCCGGCCCTGATGTATCTAATACTGATTCTTGGGATGCCAAGATTCAAAGTACTAAAGGTCCTGATAATAATGAGATTTCAATAAACTATGTTTTGTCTGGGATTCAATGGAACAGAAAGAATGTCGACATTGATGATATATTTGCATGCAATGTAGCACTTGAAATCATGGATGGTAATGAGGATCATGAACCCACGTCTATCTTTAGAGTGCACTCATCGATCAGATTGGATCAAATGGAAAGAAGCTATAAACGTGGAGTTAAACTCTTTAAAGAAGAGAGATGTCTTTGGACCAATAGTCTGGACACCATATGATGTTAAACCAGTTGGCTATAAGTGGGTCTTTGTGAGAAAGAGAAACAAACATGGTAATATCGTTAGATATAAAGCACGACTTGTTGCATCTTGAGTACATAAGAGATGGAATCCTTATGCATCAAATGGCATATACAAAAAAATACTCAAGAGATTCAACATGGCCGAGTCTCACCCATTATCTAGCCCCATGGTCGTGAGGTCCCTCTGCATGGACATTGATCCATTCCGTCCTAAGATGGACGATGAAGATGTCCTTGGTCCCGAAGTGCCATATCTCACTGCCATAAGAGCTTTGATGTATCTGGCTAGTCACACACGACCAGATATATGTTTTGCCGTGAACCTATTATCTAGGTTTAGCTCTTGTCCATCCCAAAGGCACTGGAACGGGATTAAACATATTCTTCTTTACCTGCAAGGAACGAAAGACTTGGGTTTATTTTATACTAACCATAACAAAAAATGGTTAGTTGGCTTTGTTGATGCTGGTTATCTTTCGGATCCACACAGTGCTCGTTCACAGACATGCTATGTGTTTACACATGGTGGAACGGCCATATCATGACGTTCCATGAAGCAGACGATCGCGGCCACATCTTCAAACCATTCAGAGATCTTGGCAATACATGAAGCCAGTCGCGAGTGTGTTTGGTTGAGGTCCATGACCCAACATGTTCGAGTTGATTGTGGGATGTCTGAAGACAATGACGCACCAGCCGTGATGTTTATGAGGACAATGCAGCTTGCATTACTCAGCTTAAGGATGGCTACATCAAAGGAGACCGGACGAAGCACATACTACCTAAGTTCTTCTTCACACACGAGCTTCAGAAAGCCGGCGAGGTCCAAGTCGTCCAAGTGTGTTCCAGTGACAACTCAGCCGACCTGTTCACCAAATCACTTCCGACCTGCACGTTCAGAAAGCTCACGCATCATATTGGGATGCGTAGACTGAAAGACCTTTAGTGATGTTCAGAACAGGGGGAGTAATACGTGTTGTACTCTTTTTCCTTCACCATGGTTTTGTCCCAATGGATTTTCCTGGTAAGGTTTTAATGAGGCAACATCTAAAGCGTATTACAAACTCTGTATGGTTATGGCATCCAAGGCAGAGTGTTATAAATCATATAGTGGATGTCCATAACTGGCCCGGTCCATAACTGGCCCAATGCTAGAGAGAGTGTCGCCAAACCCTAGTTTCCTTTTATCTCTTGGTTTATGATTTGTACTCTTTCCATATTTGTATTTCTTTTTTTAGTCTTTCCATTATTCTATGACGGTGTAACTCCCTATATATAAAGGACTCGTTATATTTATGAATAATACAGAAACATAAAGATTATATTGAGGAACAAGTTGGCCATTTGTTGGTTCGCTTATTAATTGAGTTGTGCCCTTTCACACATGTTGAATCAAAATGTAATATATATATGAGGAATTGGCACTTACATTATCTTCATTACAAACATATGTATATATACGTGTATATATTTATACATAATAGAGAAATTTTGTAAATGTTTTGAAATCATCACAAAAATCCACGTCCATAACCGGCCCAATGCTAGAGAGAGAGTCGCCAAACCCTAGTTTCCTTTTATCTCTTGGTTTATGATTTGTATTCTTTTCGTATTTGTATTTCCTTTCTTTAGTTTTTCCATTATTCTATGACGGTGTAACTCCCTATATATAAAGAACTCGTTATGTTTATGAATAATACAGAAACATACAGATTATACCGAAGAACAAGTTGGCCATTTGTTGGTTCGCTTATTAATTGAGCTTTCACACATGTTGAATCAAAATGTAATATAAATAAATATATATATATATATATATATATATATATATATATATATATATATATATGAGGAATTGGAACTTACATTATCTTCATTACAAACATATATGTATATATACATGTATATATTTATACAGAATAGAGAATTTTTGTAAATGTTTTGAAATCATCACAAAAAATCCATGATTTTGATCTCTCCAAATTGAGAAAGGTACATCAAGCATGGATTCGAGATCCATGAGCAAACGTTTCTCATTGCAAAGATCATCCAATGAGCAGAAATCGGTTATAACCAGATCTAACTAATAGAACGAGAGAAGAGAATATGGTTGCATCAGAATCTTTAGTTTGATGATTTGGGCTTATCTAGAGACATCATAAACCATCCATTAATTATCCCTTTAGGCTTGTCCATCGGACATCACAATTAACGCACACACGCTTTTTTTTTTTTCATTTTTTTTTACACACATTACATTATTCTCTTGGCGATGATCATAGCATGCGTCTTGCTGAGGACGTATCCTAGACATAGCTAAATGAAATATTGGTTTTGAATATCCAAAAATGTTTGAATTAATATATGAATATATATATATGGACATATATTATACTGTTTAAAATTTAATTTATTAAAATTCTTAATAAATTGTTTATGTATTGTAAAATTTCAAGATAGGCTCTCGTGCTAATGTAGGAAGTTAAGAACCAGACGTCCGGAGATGTTTTGATGTTACTGCATGTGCGAGATCTGATGAAGATAATCTGTTTGGAGTGTATAAAATGGATGTGGAAAAGTGGGAGTGTATAAAATGAATGTGGAAAAGTTGGAGATGCTCGCTGATTCCTTCCTTGTTTTTGCACTAAGCCATCCCTGGTAGTGTAAGTTTTTTTTAAGACTGATATCTTTATTTAAGCTACCTTAAGGTCATTTAATACTCTCTTGATACTTTTTGTTTTCAAATTGGTGGATCAATTAGACATGATAGAACCTATGTTTATAGTTATTTTTTGTTTAAAATTTCAATTAGACATGATAGAACTTATGTTTAGGTTTTAGTTATGGAATTTCATATTTTAAAGAAAACTGTCGATGAATATTTCATGTTTCTCAAATTGCAACTCTTCTTCAACGAGCCAATCTTAGAAGACCTCAATAATTGAGAATGAGCCTAACACATTATAATCCGAACAATTTGACAACTGCAGCTAGTTTGAAACAAAGACACAATTGAACATTCATGTTTTCAGATAACTTTTCTTCAAGAAGCCTTTCTTACAAGATATTAGCAATTACCATAAAATCGAACTTAGCACATCAAATTTGCACAATTTGCAGCACTGTGTAACTAGTTTGAGACAGACATACACGACTATTGTGACCAGCAAGGTAACTTAAATAGTCGACTCCAAGAAGTTTACAATGTTGCTTCCGTGAGACCTAACCAAAAGGTGGCGAAAAGGCATCAGCTTCTGCACCAAACCCCTAAACAGATCGACCCTATTCATCCCCTGCGTGATTTTCAATGCCTTGACCACCACGAAACTCCCAAACTCATTCCTCGCCAGCCTCGTCAACCTGCCTCCTTCACACTCCAAAAGCTCCACAACCACCACAGCCATTGATTCCTCAGTATCTAGAAGCTTCTCTACGATGTAGCTTCCATACTTCTTAAACGACAGATCAACGCAATGGCCACGAAGACTAACACCAACGTTATGCGTGCAACGCAAGTCATAGAGTGCAAGCACGTGTTGGACCACAAAGTTCCCTGAAGGATCATTACTTAGGTAGAGAGCGTTGCGCGCTACCACGTCTAGTAGAAGATTTCTGTAGAAAGGATCATCAGCGTCGGTTATGATCTCGTTGAGCGCAATGCAGCCGTACTGATTACGCGCGATGTCGAGCGCGTGGTGGAGAAGGTGCTCGTACATTACATACTGCTTCTTCTGGTCGAAAACGAGCATAGCTCGTATCGCCACGTAGGATGCGTACTTGTCGGTGATAATGTGGTAGAACCGGCGCAAGATAGCGGGGTAGAAGAAAGCGTCCACGTCGTCTGATATCCCGAGGAGCTTCTGGACGCGTCTCGACCCGTTAATGTTTCTGACAACCTCCATGAAGTAATCGGAGTCTGACGTAAGCAACGACGCCATCAGCTGAAGCTCTTTTCGGTCAGACTTTGAGATGATCTCTTTAAACTGGGCCAAGCCTTGGCCGCTAGTCATAACGTTGAACAGAGAGTTTGAGCGAGTGTCTGCTACGGCGGAGGAGGAGCGTGGGGCGTATCCCGGAGGAGGAATGTAACCGGAGATTCCTTTAGAGAAAGGGATGTGTTGTAAAGCATCAGACATGGTCGACATAGAAAAGGGATTATTATTATCGGTCATTGCCATTGAACAGAAAATATAATCTTATAGAGTCTGTGTTATTTTGGACAAGTGTTCGAGATTGTTTCGAATGATTATTGAATCCATGGGGGTAGTCATCATATATTTATACTAGTCACATCATCTGCTTCTTCAGAAAAAATGGAAAGTTTAGAAAAAAGAAATTATCCGTAGTTTCCTTTTTTTTCCTCACTTTTCGTAACTATAATAGGTCAAGCGTTAATTAAATTAATTATTTTTAAAAATGGAAAGTCTCGGTAAATGGAACAAACGTCGTCGTTCTATAAACTTGAAGCGCACTCGCAAACGATCCACCGTGAAAGATTCGGTTTAGGGTCGCAAACCGAGTATCATATCTCAAGCTCCCAGCTTTTGATTTTGTCCACGTCACCAATCCGGAAACGCGCAAATCGCAACACGCACATCGGGTCCCATATGGCACGTAAGCTATAAATGCCACGTCAGCAACCCAAAAAAAATAAAAATATCTTCTTCCCTTTACCCACTTGCGCTCAGAGTCTCTCAAGTCTCAATCCTTTGATCTTCTCTCAGTTTTTTTCTCTCTCTCTTTCAGTATTCTAATAATAGTAGCAACTTGATTCTGCTAGTTTTGGTAAAAAGGAATAGTGTTTAGATACGAATCAAACCCTATTTATTGGATGATTAAAATGCTAAGCAAACCAGATTAAGCACTGTGAACACCACAAAGTATGCTCTTTCTCGTGCTATATGATTTTTGAAGTCAGATATGGTGAGAGATTCTGGTGGTTGTGGTGGTGTTCTTCATCTATGGATAAGCTTTGAGTTACAAAGGTATTATCTTTTTGTGTTCTGTTTTGTCGCTTTTACAATCTGGTGATGTTTCAGTTTTGTGCTTAGTTTCATTTCATGTTAGAGCTTAGGTTGTGAGGAATCTGTAGGAACGTTGAGAAAGTTGGAGATCCAAGATCTGAGATAAAATAGATAGTTCAATGTTTCTGAGAATAATGATTTGAACTTTTGTTAGATTTCTTAGCTTCTGATTTGAGAGAACCAACAAGTTGTTATTGTGTTACTATTCCAAATTTAGTTTTAAATGTTTTTTTTTCTTATCGGATTGAGGTTTTGGTGAAGGGATTAAAACAAGTTTTGGCTAAAGAAGAAATGTGCAAGTGCTATGTCAGAGTAGAGGGAAGGTTTCTACAGAATCTTAGGTGTTATTTGATGCTGCTTCTGTTCTATCTTGTTCACGGAGGCTGGTCTTGACACGCTTTCAACGAGAAGTTCACTATTAATAACAATGTGTTTCAATAAGAACGATATGGCAAATGAAGTGGTAACTGAGAGACCAGCGTTTGGTTCATCTGAAGAAGATGATTCTCGAGTTGAAGATACAGCTGGAAATGCCAACAATTTGTTACAGATCACTCAACAACCGATAGCCCCTGTTGTTAACTGGGAGAGATATCTCCCAGTTAGATCGCTTAAGGTTCTCCTGGTGGAGAATGATGACTCAACTCGCCACATTGTTACTGCACTTTTGAAGAATTGCAGCTACGAAGGTATTGAATCTTCCTTTTTTTAATCAGCAATCATGTTGTTGCTTTTGACTAACTGTTGTAAATTTTGGGAATTTTTTTTTGGTTAGTTACTGCTGTTCCGGACGTCCTTGAAGCCTGGAGAGTCCTAGAAGACGAGAACAGCTGCATTGATCTTGTCTTAACGGAGGTTGTTATGCCGGTGAACTCTGGAACCGGTCTGTTGTCCAAGATAATGAGCCATAATACACTTAAGAACATCCCCATCATAAGTACTTACTTACTTAAATCTCCCCAGTGTATTGCCCTGAGCTAGTTTCAGTATATGTGAATGTGATGATCATTTCCACGTTTTGTAGTGATGTCATCTCATGATTCCATGGTTCTGGTGTTCAAGTGTTTGTCGAATGGCGCTGTTGATTTCCTCGTGAAACCTATTAGAAAGAACGAGTTGAAGAATCTTTGGCAACATGTCTGGAGAAGATGCCACAGCGTAAGAGTTTTCTGCTTTCATTACATGTTTCTAGTTTTTTCTTTCTCATTCGTTTCTTTGATATACTAGTCTAGCGGCAGTGGGAGTGAGAGTGGGATACATAACAAGAAGTCAGTGAAAACTGAAAGCACTGATGATGAAGGGTCAGAAGACGATGCCAGCATGAGCGATGAAGATCACGGGAATGATGATGATGGGAGTAACGGAGAGGGTGGGAGTGATAACGGAAGTGGAACTCAGGTAATCTGTTGCTATGGCGTTAGATTATAATTATATATCTGAGGGAATGTCTTTGTGATTTTGTTATTGGTCTTTGCATTATGAAACTAGAGCTCTTGGACCAAAAGAGCCAGTGATATGAACGTGGGAACCTATGGCAATGAACGGGAAGGTGTTAATAAACTGAAAGAGGTTGACGATGAGAATGGACAAATAGGTAAGAGACAAAACTCATTAGACAATCCTGTTTAACCCCATTCCAAGATTCTCTCTGTTTTTCAAACTGATGACTTTAGCTGATGTTGCAACAGGCAACGGATCACAGGCAGGACAGTGTATGAGTAAGAAAGCTGTTCAAGCTTTGGAGAGAAACAATGGTGACTTGTTGAATCGCTCTTCTGGTAACTCACAAGTAGAAACCAAAACACCTTCATCTAATCCTGAAGATTTGCAATCACTGGAGCTAACTTTGACAAAACCAAAAGAGGCTGGAGATCAGAGAGCCGGTGGTGATCGAAGCGTTCTGAGGCATTCTAATCACTCTGCCTTCTCAAAGTAAGTTCCTGACCTGAGCCCCCCAAGAAATATCGAATCTGTGTGTGTTTTGAAGCTGTTTTTTTCTTGTGTGACACGCAGATACAACAACGGTGCTACTTCTGCTAACAAGGTATATTATCTACGTCTCTTAGTGTTGTCTTTGAAATTTATGCCGGTTTCATCAAAAGCTTTGAACTTTGCTGAGCAGGCTCCAGAAGAAAATGTGGGAAGCTGTTCTCCTCAAGACAGTCCCGTTGCCAAAATAATTGGTTCCAGTTCAAGCAGTGACAATCCTTCGAATCAGCAGTCTAGTGGAAGCGACCGAGCCGCACAAAGAGAGGCGGCTTTGATAAAGTTTCGTCTTAAGCGTAAAGAGCGATGTTTTGAGAAGAAGGTATCTTATCTCTAAACAAGCTTAAGCTCTCATTTCTTGGGAGGCAAGAAAGTTACGGCATATGGTGTGTTTTGCTTTTAGGTAAGGTACCATAGCAGGAAGAAACTAGCTGAGCAACGGCCTCGCATCAAAGGTCAATTCATTCGCAAGTAAGATTCCTCCTCCCCTCTTCCTCAAAGTCTCTGGATTTACTTTCCTTATATAGTAATGTATTCACAAGAAGTCGTTTGCCTTTAGGATGGATGCTTCTAAATCAGGAAATGAGTGTCAGAGTAGTGAAGACAATTGAAGCAAAATTGGTAAAGAAGACTGAAGAGAGATTCACTTCGAAGATTTGAAGAACAAAGTGGAATGTATCTGTGACAGAGTCTTTGATGGCCTTTTGGATTCTATGATTTATGTTTATAAAAATTCATCTTTTTTAATAAGAGTGTCTATACACTAAAGGTCATTTCCACGAGAACAGTAAATTAAAAGGCATTTTCATAGATGATAAATTATCTGCAATATTTATTAACGACCTTACGTACAAAGTTCTATGGTGTAATTTACTCCGTAATGGTTTTAGATGTACAATATTTTTGATGGATAAGTTCTTTTCGTAGTATTGTATCACAATGAACAGTTATGATTTAGCACTGAAATTTTTATAAACTTTGAAAATTATAGTCGGTAATAAACTACATCTTCTGGTAATGTAACCCAAAACTTTGTGTAAAATTCTTTAAATCCTTGATTAGTAGACTGCAAAGCTTCCAAAATAATGCTATTTTTGAATAGTTAGCTTATTGCCGTGAGTGAGAATCTGTATAAGTAGTCTTGTTTAAGTCTTGTGTTTTATCTTTTTAAAACAGTCATTTTCTCATTAGTTAATAAAAACTATTTATCCCCTCTAAAACTTTTATTTTCGCCTGATAGTATAATCGAGACTAAAAAGGAATTTTCCCATGAAACTAATTTGCGTATTATTTAATTTTTCTGATAATCTTTTCCAAAAAATGATCTATATATAAAGCCGGCGCCTCTATAAGAGCAACTCCAGAGAGATCTTTTAGTGTTCGTCATCCTTCTCTCTCTCTAGAGGTCTTGTATTGCTTTAGAGGAGCAAGCTCAAGTCAAGTAAGTAATGCAAGACTCACAAGAATCATCGGAATCAATGGATTCGTCTGGAACTATCAACGGCCAGGACAGCGGCGATTTAGATGAACAAGACCCATCTGACAATAACGAGTTCCTCAACTACGCTTGGCTCTACAATATCGCAATCCCAGACAATCTTTATCCTCAAGGTCCCCTTTTGATTGGGTGTGACTCGAGGAAACTTTTTGAGTACTAGGGCTTAGTTTTTTATACGTTTTCTTGTGGTGAAAGTGACATATGAATTTGTGTGTTTTGCAGTTAATGCCAGTATTGAACATAGAAGAGTGTATGCCTCTGGTTGTTGATGCTGCGCTGGCTAGATGGTTTTCGGCTGAAGGTTTGGTCAGATTATTTCATGTGGCGAGGATGTGTTTGGACCAAGAGGTAGTCGCACGGCCTACTATGCGTTTCGTGGAGTTGATGGTTCGTCACGCTGCAGATTACGAGGCCCTAGAGTGGCTCCCAGTGACCAAGAGGTCTTCGATATAGGAAGTTTTATAGGCTGCTTTTTTTTTGGTTTTCATGAAAAGCATTATATAGTTGTTTGGATGTATAGCTGGTGATTTTCAACTGTTCTTATATATGATTTGAGATGAGATCAGGGTGTGAACTTTTGAGACAATGCCATCTGTTAATCAACGTTTGAGATTGTTTGCCTTTTATCTCTCTGTTCTTACCTTTGGAATTTCATTAGGCTTCGATGCGTAGATTTGGATTCAAGTTAAGTGGATCTGATGAATGATTCTACAACTTTACAAGTCATGTTGTAAAAGTTCTGGACTCTTGCTCATACAATACAGCGAGAAGCTTCTTGCGCAAGTAAGCTTTACGTGCAGATCTTCTTTGGTTGTCTCGATAGATAGAATTAGGGTTAACATCCAAGTTAATTAAAAAAAAGGGGTTAACATCCAAGGAGTTACCTAGAAATAGAGAGAGACCAAGGAGTTTTGTTGCACTCAATGGTGGCTGAATCTTCTCCATAGACATCAACAACAACGCCACCATTGACGGATGATTTCAAATCCGAGTTGGCCACACTCTTTATCTTCAAAGAAGCAATAAACACAATCCAAAGACAAAAGTGAAAAGAAATAAAAAGTTTCAAGATTCAGAAATTAAAATACAAGCATATTCTTATTTTTCTTATAATTCATAAACAAATGTACACAAGAGGGAACATCTAAGGATTAGAACTAAGACATAAGACACTACACCACATAGATTAGCCTATAAGTTAGGTTACCTGGTAAGATACTTGCTTAACACACATCTTATGACACAAGGCTTATTTTTACCTGAACAGAACATGAAAAATAAGAGTTTCAACCATAAAGCTTTTTGACCACAGAACCTGCAGCAGAGAATGACTCCTCCCCCTCCCCATCCACCTTCTTCTCAAAGTAAAAATCGCACAGGACCCGTCCTGCAACCCTCCAGACAAATCCGCAATAACGTACGTTGTTCTTTAAGATGGCATAATCGTAAACGATGTTGTAAAGTGCCAAGGCTTGTGGGTAGAATGCGTCCAGGTTTCTCTTTATGTCTTTAAACTCTGCACCACCATAGAACTCCTGAGAAGAAACCGTTCCACAGATGAGTTGTTTATAAAAGCCATTACATTGATTCTTGTTGATTACACTTCCTCAATACCAATCCAGGTACTCGACTAAGCCGGATGAAACCCCAAAATTTTTGAAAAAAATTATATATAAATAGGCCCCAAATTTGTAAAGAAAAAATGTCAGACCTATAAACTATAGAAATCCTTCTTAAACCGTCTATAGCACCCAAAATCTGGCCTGTAAATCAACAAAATATTGTTGTCAATGGACAGAGGAGCTTACCTGCTTGTACTTCTTGATGACTTCACTGGCTAATTCCTTTTTATTATTCTCATCTGTTTTTCATTGCCTGTTCCATTTCATCTTTATAGTTCTCGTACCAGCCTCCCCATTTCTCCATGTGAGACTCAGGGACCAGCTCATCTTCAAAACACGGTAGTTTCTTGATTTCTGAAATGTGACATAGAAGATGATGCGTACCACATGGAGGGGGTTCTTCTTCATTCTGAGAGACGACGGTGTCATAGATTAATCCAAGAATAGAAGTGGAGTTGAAACTTTTCTTATGCTTATACTCCATGTAATGTGGAAAACTCTCGAACTTTAAGTCTAATGGGAGGTAGACCTTAGCCCCGTTTTTCGGTGCATCAAGAGCATCATAGTATATATCAATAGCCTTGAGAATTTGTCTCTTCATCCCAGCTTTTTCCTTAGCCCTCTCATCTCCTAACGTGAGGTAACGGTCCATTATTGTTAGCCAGCTATCTGCAGCCGCCCCTACAACGTTGCTGTAAACCGAAAAAACAAAGACATACTTTAACCCCCCAAAAAAAGACATAAAACCCAATACAAAAACGAGTACACGAAGAATTAAATTGTGTACCTGGAATTAAATCTTGCCTCCAAAAACATTCTGAAAAGCTTCTCTTCCAGCATTTCTGGTGTAAGTTCACTTGGCGCTGTACCAGCATAAATTCTACTAGGAGGAGAAGAGCTAACCCATGGTTCACTTGGCTTGAAGTGTTCGAGTAGCTAAACAAGAAAGGTTCATAAAAAGTCAGGTTACTTCCAAATGCGATGGACAGAGGAGAGTAGTTAGTGGTACCGTTGGGGTTTCTGGAAATGAAATACATATCACCATCAAAGTCACCACCTGCAATCTCATCACCCAAAGATCTTGGACCTATCTGAGGGAAGAACACACCATACTTGGAGTTTCCTACATGCTCTTCCAAGGCCTTAACATATGTAGCCTTAAGTACATGTATGTCTCCAAAATGTAGTCCAGGGTTCCTGTAAACTAGCACATCCCCTGATATTTGGCCAGCCTCCCTACACAAAAAACAAACAATATTAACTAAGGAAGCACATATGCACTCAGCAAGAAAAGTATTGAGTAGTAGCATACAGGATGACGCAGACTTCGTTTTGCTTGAGCTTTCCGGTGGGATCAACGGTTCCCAAGAGATAGTATGACTCGGTAACAAGAAGCTTTCCTGCTTTGAGATCATTCCTCTGTGTCTTTAGAAGAATAGACAGTTGATCCTTCAGGTGTGGTTCGTCAAGTGGAATACCCAACATGATCATTCTTAAAGCAAAAACTATATATGAAAAGTTATGCAGTCATGTACTTAACCGTTCAACATGATTTTTATATTTTTTATTGGCAGTGAGCAAACAAGAAAAAACATGGAGAGTAATCATGAAGTCTATCCTATGTTAAAAGGTAAATATTTGATATTGTAAACATATGTATTTACCACTGGAAGCTATTTTCTTATTTTTTGAATACTAGGCATGGTGTAGCTGCTGTTAAATTTTTTACTCAGTTCTCACCTTGGTCATCTTCTTTATTGAATGTCTTCCTCCCACTCACCAACAGGTTTGAATTCTTGGACATGGTGATGATGCACGAATTGGTATTGTGGGAACAAGAAAATAATGAAGCGAATGGACAAAGAAAAAGAACAATGCCGATCAACTCGCTGTGGGTCGCAAAAAGGTTAGTTCCACTTTTTGGGTGACGTTGCTTTTTATCAATAAATGTCACCAAGAATACTACTGTTTCACTTACGTCTTTTTGGTTGTGTACAATTGGCAGGCCTGGTGTTTTGGCTGGTGAAGCTATCTAGAATTCAAAGATCAAAATAAGAATACGTCTCTTATTATTAGCTTAAGAAAATATGCTCAAAAACTCAAACTCTCAATCTCTAAATTCTCGTAAGTTATGTCACACCTTGACATCTCCTTATATAGAGTTTATTATGTCCTTATCCTATTACACAATATATTTAGATAACTTCTAAACATACTTATCCATATCTCGGTAGGATTAGGTCTCATGTTTATCTTTAAGCTTCCTTGTACTTCAAGCTTAATCCAACAATCTCCCTCTTAAGCTTGAAATCCATCCGTGAAAGATCTTGAACTCCAATAAGATCCCTCATTTCCTTGAACTTGATCCTACCAAGTGCTTTGGTTAGGATGTCAGCCTTCTGCTCTGTTCCGGGAACGTGCTCGACTTCTATCAATCCCTTCTCCACGCATTCCCTGATAAAATGGTAGCGAGTATGAATGTGTTTTGAGCGGCCATGGAACACTAGGTTTCTTGTGAGCGCAATGGCCGATTGATTGTCTATGCGTATGACTGTCTTCTTGCACAATGACTCACTGATTTCGCCAAGTAAATCCTGCAACCAGATTGCCTGACGAGCTGCTTCTGTACCAGCCATGAACTCAGCTTCACAGGAGGAGAGCGCAACTGTATCCTGCTTTGACGAGCACCATGTTATGGGACTATCGCCTAAGTAAAACACGTGACCTGTCGTGCTCTTACCATCATCCTGATCCACATTGTGACTCGAGTCACTATATCCAATAAGACGCGTCGCTACCGTTGTGTTCTTGAACGTGAGACCGTAGCTTGAAGTTCCTTGCATATACCGTAGGCATTGCTTCATCGCTGCTCCATGAGACTCCTTGGGGTCTTGCATATACCGACTAAGTACTCCCACACAATAGGAGAGATCCGGTCGCGTGTGTAGTAGGTAACGCAAGAAACCGATGTTTCGGTGGTAGCTCGTCGCATCAATAGACTTTTCGCTCTTAGACTTTGATAGTTTCACGGCTGAATCCATAGGCATGTGCGTCAAGTTACAGTTCTGCATCCCAGCTTCCTCCAAAATCTTCAACACATAGTTCCTTTGGCTCAACTTGATTCCTCCCTGGTGCTGAATAACTTCAATTCCAAGATAATATGTCAACATCCCGAGATCATTCATCTCAAACTCAGCCGACATCTCTTTCTTGAAATCTTTTATGTGTTGCACATTTGTTCCGGTAATGAACAGGTCATCAACATAAACTGCCACAATGAGAAGATCTCCTTGCACTTGTCTTCGATATACTGAGGGTTCTTTCGAGCATTTCACGAACTGCAACTCTTTAAGAATCGAGTTGAGCTTATGGTTCCAGGCTCTCGGAGCTTGTCGCAAACCATACAGCGCTTTGTTTAGTTTGTATACTTTACTCTCAGACCTGACGACTTCAAACCCCTCTTGTTGTGTAACATAAACAATCTCCTTTAGATCCCCATGCAAGAATGCCGTCTTGACATCTAGATGATGTATCTCCCAATTGTATGCAGCCGCGAGATTGATTAGTAGTCTGATTGTTTCTATCCTCGCCACAGGCGCAAAGACTTCATCAAAATCTATTCCGTGTATTTGCACATAACCTTTAGCCACGAGCCTTGCTTTGTGCTTGTTGATGCTACCGTCTGAGTTTCTCTTGAGTTTGAATATCCACTTTAGCCCAATTGCCTTGACCCCAGCAGGAAGATCCTCAAGCGTCCAAGTTCCATTCTTCACTATTGACCTCAATTCATCCTCACACGCAGCTATCCACTCCTTTGATTTACTAGCATCACTGAAATCCCTTGGCTCATTGTCTAAACACATAAGAAGGTACTCTCCTTCCTCTCCTGCTTCAGCCATAAGAACATAATCTTCCAGGTACTTCGGTGGATTTGCTTGCCTGTGGGATCGCCTTAAAATAGGTTCAGTTTCTTCTTCCTCCTCTTCACCTTCTTCTTCATTCTCGGAAGCTACAACCTCATTTTCCATCTTAATTTCCTCATTCTTCTGTATGGGAGACTCATTACTCGAGTTTCCTTCTTCCATTAGACCATGATTTCCGAAGGTTCCCAGTGCAACTTTAAACTCACAGGTGGTACTCTGTTCTGACTCCTCCCAGTTCCACCCTTTGGTTTCATCAAAGATAACGTCACGACTCACACTGATCTTGCGTGTTTGTGGATCATACATCCTGTATGCCTTTGATCCAGGCTCTGTGCCTAAATGTATAAGAACTCTTGATCTATCTTCCAGCTTCTTAAGATGTGGGTTTACCACTTTTGCATAGCCAATGCAGCCAAATGTGCGCAAGTGGCTTAGATTAGGTTTGCTTCCTCGATACACTTCATAAGGAGTCACATCTTTAAGTACCTAGTAGCCACCCGGTTCAGGACATAGGTTGAGTGTCTCACTGCCTCACCCCACAGATAGTTAGGGAGTCTGAAATGTTTCAGAATGCTGCGAGTCATCTCCATCAGAGTTCTGTTACGCCTCTCAACAACTCCGTTCTGTTGAGGTGTGTACGGAGCTGTTAGGTGACGCTTGATCCCTGCTTGTTCGCAGAACTCATTGAACTCTTGAGAATTAAACTCTCCTCCTCTATCGGTTCGAAACGTTTGTACTCTCTGATTTGTGTCCTGTTCCACCATCGTTTTGAACCTTTTGAACTTCTCAAAGACATCACTCTTCTCCTTCAGTAATATGGTCCACATGTATCGAGTGTGATCATCAACAAGTACAAATATGTACTTATTTCCAGGGCGTGTGCTTGGTGTCATTGGTCCGCACAAATCACCATGTATTAGTTCAAGTGCTTTGCTAGCTCGATATGTGGTTGCTTGTGGGAACATCTTCCTTGTCTGCTTTCCAAGAAGGCACGTACTACAAATCCTCTTATCATCAATGACTTGTGGTACGCCAACTACGAGCTCTCTTTGCACCATTGATTTTATATTCTCAAAGTTGATATGACCTAGTCTTGAGTGCCAGCGCAGTGATTCACTAGAAACCGTAGACAGCAAGCATGCATTGTCTTTTATTCCCATGCGAACCTTGTATAGGCGATTCGGTGATCTTGTAGCGTTACACAACAACTTTCCATCTCTATCGTGCATAGTCAAACAATCTCCTCTCAATCTGATGTCACAACCTGCTTCTGTGGCCTGACCAAGGCTTATGATGTTGCTTTTCAAGTCAAGGATGTAGTAGACGTCGTACATGACTCTGTGCTCTCCATTCATGTCAACAAACTCTATGCTTCCTTTCCCTTTAATGTCTATCCTGGAGTCATCTCCAAATTTAACTTTTCCAGTAATAGACTCGTTTATGATATTGAAGTAACGTCGAACTCCAGTCATGTGGTTTGACGCTCCGTTGTCTAGGTACCACATATTCTCTTGATCATCGTGTGTCTCAAACTTGCTTGGCACAACTTTATCTTCATTCAAATACACTACTTCATGCATCATGAGCTCGTCTGCATGTTGCGTGTCATCCTTGTCCTGCTCTTGTGCCTCTTGCAGCGTCAACAACCGATCGGGACATGTGGACGCATAGTGACCCAACTTGTCACATCTGAAACACATTATTCTCGACGTGTCTCTGCCTCCATTCCTTCCACGACCCCGACCTCTGTAAGCTCTTCCTCCTCGTCCTCTGTTTCCTCTGTAATCATCATAATTCTCTCGAGAAGACTGAGAATCATTGTTGGTGTACATGAGTTTCCCTTGATCCTCTTGTGTTTCTTCTTCTTCGGTCACTCTTTCTTCGTATGCTTTCAATCGACCAACAATGTCCTCAAAACTGGTGGTTTTAAGGTTAAACACTTGTTCAAGTGATGCTACGATGTGTATGTATTTCTTTCGAGGGAGACTCTTAAGAAATTTTTTGACCAATTTTGATTCTTCAATCTCTTCACCTAGAGCAGACGATTTTGACGAAAGTTCTGATAGTTTTCCCGCGAAATCGTCTATCTTCTCGCCATCTTTCATCGAGATTTTGTCGAAATACGACATCAAGGTTTGGAGCCTTGCTTCTTTGACTTGCTCTGCATCTACATGGCGAGCCCTAATAGCATCCCACACCTTCTTTGCCGTATCCAACTCTCCAACTTGTAACACCAATGTTTCTGGTATCGCTTGAAACAACAAACCAATTGCTATGTCGTTCTTATCTTCCTCTTCTGATGCTGTTTCAACGATGGTCCAGACTTTATGCACCTTGAGTACGTTCTTCATCCTGATGACCCATACCGTATAATTTGTAGAGGTCAACATAGGACACTTGATCGCAGGGTCTCCTTCCCTTGTTTTCGTTGTAGTCATTATCGATAGATCCCCCATAGAAAATGAACTCTAAGCTCTGATACCAAATCTAGAATTCAAAGAACAAAATAAGAATACCTCTCTTATTATTAGCTTAAGAAAATATGCTCAAAAACTCAAGCTCTCAATCTCTAAACTCTCGTAAGTTATGTCACACCTTGACATCTCCTTATATAGAGTTTATTATGTCATAATCCTATCACACAATATATTTAGATAACTCCTAAACATACTTATCCATATCTCGGTAGGATTAGGTCTCATGTTTATCTTTAAGCTTCCTTGTACTTCAAGCTTAATCGAACAAGCTACTGCGACCAAAGTGACTGATGTGCGCTCTTTTCCTTAAAAAAACTCATATGTATACATCGGCAGACGAAGTCATCAAATTCTCTCCTCGACTTTAACCAGAAAATGGGGTCTTCCTTGGTTTCGAGACTGTAAGGAGCTTTTCCTTAGTAAGTTTTGTTCATCTCAATGAAAGACTTCTGAACGTTTGCATTTGCAGGTATAGAGAACACTTTTAATAATTGATCATAGGCGTATAAGAGATCTAATTTTCGAAGGATTTGGCTGCAGCTCTAAAGTACTCGGGATCCCCACTGGTCTGTATAGTAATCATCCAACCCGGCTTTTCTCTTCACTTGATATATTTGCATGACCTCTTTTATTCTCCCTGCATTTGTTGTCATTTAATTGGATACAACTTTAAGATTGAACAATATCTCCACCTTATTATAAACATGGTGGGAAATGGATGAACCAATTGGTTAAGTTTTGTCCACGTAGAAGTGTGGATTCCTATGATTCAAAGTTTCCATCAATCTCACTATGTAACATTTCATTGCCTCTATTCCCCTTTGCACATAACTCCGACTAAGTTAGTTTTATAACCATTTGTATCCATAGCAAAGAGGTTTAATAAAAAATAGTGATACTCAATTATTCTAATTTATATTTCTAGATTAAGAAATTAAAAATTATAATTTCAATCCACATATTTTTCACGTGCTTTTATAAAGGGAAAATTGGTTTTAGGCATTTCGTGCAACAAAAAAAAATCTATTTGCTCGACCAGGCAATTAAAAATGTCGTTATATCCTATATTTTTATTAATAGAAGCTTTAGGTATAGTTTTTTTATCTGACGAATAAAAAAAATATTTCTGATATAAAAACTAATCAAAATATTCTATTTTTTTCTAATACTTTTTTGAAATTTTAAATAATTTATTCATCGTCTGCCATTTTTTACTAATTCAAAATGTACAATTACAAGGTTTGGTGGTAAAAAGTAGTGTTAATCCATATAAAACTTCAGAGATAACAAATCTACTAACTAACATGCATAATAACTTCATTTATTTGTTTAATGATATATTAATACTTTAAAATGAACTATCAACATATATAATCTCTATTTCTTATAATTAAAACTTAAAACTGTATATCAAATTCGTTCATATTCACAACTATTTTTTCGTGAGCACTAAATGTAAGATAAAGCTACAATTAAAAAAGAGTTAAACTAATTATTATAAAATAATTTACCATAAAAACAAAATAAATGTTTCTGTTTGCGCTTATAAGAAAAAGAAAATCCTAGAAACAAAACAATCAGAGAAAAGTTACTTAGATATTATCTAAGCACTTAACCTCGCCCAAAAGAGAGACTGAGTGACAAAACATACTAAAAAAACATTATTTACCCATTTTTAATGTATCCATCATTTTATAAAGGAGTTGCAACAATCATTAGTTATAAATGCTAAGTACCTTTCATCGCAGCATGTATGTTTTCAAATACTGTTTTCGACTCTTCCAACGTGTGGTGCAATATATCCAAAAAGAAGTCATTAGGAACTCCTCCATATACAGGGCCGACCCTGAGATTTAGGGGGCTGTAGATAGTTTTTAAAAAAATTCACCTAAATTTTTTTTTTGGTAAATTTGGAGACCTAATAATTAGTTACAAGATAATGATTATTGACGCTAGTGGTACGTCAACACTTGTTTAGAAGACGCTGATAAAATCAGCGGTGATGAAAACACGGGAAAAACCAGTTGCGACAGTCGCCTGCGGGAGCTTATAACGACGCTGCATTTAGATTTTTTTTTTTTGTTTGATAATTTTTAACCGCAGTGGCTGACGCTGCGTTCAGGAAAAAAACATGACTAATAATAATAAAGTCAGAAGTACAAAAGAAAGTCTAGTTTCCAAAAAAAAAAACAAGTCTCTCTCCGTTTCTTCTCAATTCAACTATAGAAAACACCCAACGGAACAGAAGAGAGAACAGACATACAAACTCTTCGGTCTTTTGGGGAACAATGAAACCGGCCCAAATGGTTTCCAAACTGCAGCTTCGTATTCAACCATAGGCAAATTATTAATTGTCAACAAAACCGATCACTTTTAAAAATAGATTGGTATGAGAAAAAAAGGGTAGCATAAACATACCCTGGAATATAGGTAAGCAACAAAAAGGCCTTTTTAAAATCACGTTCACCCAAAGCTAAGAGCTCAGAACCTCCATTGACTTCTAGTTTCAAAGACTTGGGAGAAGGAACTTCAGAATCAAGAAGAGACATCTCTGCAACAATAGTCATAGTCATAACAACTTTTTTTCCCAGGAGTTCTGGGAGAGACAGTGCCGGAGGAGGAGACACGCCGGAGCAGGGCCTTGGAGAGCCATAAACAGAAGAAACTGCTTGGCCACGAAGATAGTTGATGAACCCATCAAGGGTCCCTTTAACACAGCTCGCGTTGAAAACTTTTCTGAGTGTTTCCGAAGCGAGTTCCTGGGAAACCGAAGAAAGTCTCCGTCGTGTCTCCGCCTTTATCTGAGGATGATTGTGTTTACTGTAGATTCGGTTGAGAAGGGTTTCGACTCTACTCGAAAGATAGATCTCTGAGTGCAGATAAGCTTGGTTGCTGCATGTAAGATAGGACGAACAAGTCAACATTTTTATTTCTCAAAGATAGCAGAGACAGTGTTTCTTCTTCCCTCTTGAGAAGAGAGTGTTCGTTTGTTTATTTTTTCTTCTATGAAGAGAATTTTTTGATTTGACACTTGAGAGATTATATATACAGTATAGAATCTGTTATGAGATAAGATTTTAGATGATTATCCATTTACATATTATATTATTACTTCTCCTTCAAGTCACCTACTGATGTCATTGTTTAATATTTTCGGATTGCTATAAATATGTACTCCCTCCTCTTATGTTTGTACGACTGAAGTAAGAAGAAGAAATAAAATTATCACAACTCCTCTCTCTCTTTACGTTACCAAACAAAAGGACGTAGGACAATTAACTCTTGTAACTCTTTTTTTACTTTATTTACAACACATTATCAGCACGAACGATCTCCGACTAGCAAGATAAATTGTAAATTTATGTCTTTCAATACATTTAATTTATTTAAATTTTATTATTGTTTTGGAGTGATAGGCTAGGTCTTCTCCGTCCATTTATCAGGATGATAGGCGCTGTCTTTCCCAACTGATCGTTATGATAGGCTATGCCTTCACGATCAGAGAACACGTGGTAGGCTTTGCCTCCGTGAATAAAAAGAAAAGGTCAAAAAAGGAAGACTAAATCTCCTCGGACCTTGAAATAAGTAAAAGTCAAAATGGTAGACCATGTCTCCTCGGACTTTGAAAAATGATCAATATGGTAGTCTAAGACTCCTCGGATCATGTGGTAGGCTAAGCCTCCAATTTTATTTATTGCTCTTTAAATTTCTGCAATTTAATTTATGCATTTATTTTATGCTTTTAATTTATGCATTTAAATTTCCGCCTTTATATAATATTATTCTATGAATACGGTTATCATGTCAAATCTGACAAAGCTCAAAATAAATGTCATTGATATTACGAGAAATAATTATAAGACTTGGGCAGTGGGTGCAAAGATGCACCTGAGAGAAAATGAGCTTTGAGAAATCATCGATAAGTTGAAACGATATCGGATGAGAAAAAGAAAAACTGAATTCAATGATGGTTTATAAGATGAGGTGTATCATGAGAAAAGATCTAAAAGATCTTTGATAAATAAATCCTTGAAATAAAGGATTCACTAAATAGTCGGAGTTGATATAAATCCTCGTTGAAAAACTGGAAAAAAATGAAATCATGATACTAAACCATCAAGTCGGTCCTACTTGAAAAGGACGAGGAATTGGATGCGGTAGAAGCCACTATCACGGTCGTGGAAGAGGACGAGAAAGAAGATTCCGTCCATATGAAATAATTAAACTTCTACGAAAAATGAAAGTGGTCGGGTGATAAAAGGCAAACATAAAATGTTTGCTATAGATACGGCCAGAAAGAAAATTGGGTACGTAGTTGTCGTACGCCAAATATTTAGCCGATCTATATTGAGAATCAAAAAGAAAAAGAGAAAGGAAATAAACTTCGTCTCTTACGAGCCCGAACCATTTTTCATAGCTTGAATACTCATCTTGATGATTCAGATTTTCTGGTTTGTCCAGAAAATGAAAATGAAAATAAAATATCGATGTGATATGAGAATTATCTTCCTGAATAAGATTTTGAGATTCAGGATGGAGATAAATATACTTGGCAGATATTCGGTCATCATGCATGACTACTAAAGGTAACAAATATCTTTCTTCTCTCAAACTAAATAAGTATAGTATCTAGTAATTTAAACATATTATTGGCTCTAGAAGAGCTTATGATGAAAAGACATGCATAAGAAAAAATGGCAAAATTATAAATGAGTGGTAAACCTGAAGTTTACTGATATATAGTCATCTCCAATAATGTTATGTGAAATGTTGAAAAACCAGAAGTTTTTCATAGCATGTCAAGAAAATAAAGGAAACCATCATGGGTGATGAATCAACAAACAAGTTCACTATATGTGATTTCTTTAAGCAGACCCCAAATTAAGATCTCATTCCAAAGGATTTGAAACATAATTCATCCCAAATGGGAAAACTGAATATGTTATTGGTTCTAGAGTGGGATTCAGTACGAGATTTTAGACATGAAGTGTCATCATCTCGAGGGGGAGAATTAAAGAATCTTAGTGAGTGGAACATTGAGAAATTATGTTCGCACTTGAAAAAGAACTTGATAAAGTAAATTCAAGTAAGATGATCTCCACGATCGGGTGTAATACATTTGTGCATGTAATAAAGACATATACAATCCAAAAGGATAAAGTATATGGATACTTAGAAATATGCTCGCAAATTTGCTAGAAGCATATGATAAACTGATGGAATGAGATATGTGAAATGGATTACAATGAAAAGTAGGATAATCCATTTACAAAATGCTTGCCAGACATTTTGATGAAATAATGAAAACTCATATTCCAGCTGAAAAGGCTCCAATAATAAAATGTGTCCTAAACGGATGATATATGAGTCTATGGCACGCTAGAGACGTGATAGACCACTTTGGTTCTAAAGAGTCCTCGAAAAGGAGCAAATATATGAATAGAGGATGAATCTCGTGAAGAAACCGTTGATATGGTTAATATTACAGTCAAGTACCTGGGTAAATCATTAATGATGATAAAGAGATCTCGATTAACCATATCAGTACGGGTAAAAAGATGGAACCAAAGAAAAATTAGATTGTCGACAATAAATGAAAAAGCGCTATATATATAAAGATTATGAATCTACCTCTATGTATGAGGGTAGAGTGAATTGATTGGCCATCAATTCGATATAAAGATCTTTAGAAAAACGAGAGATTTTTGGACCAAAAGTCCAAGGTATATATTTCTCCAGAGAATGAAATGAAAGATGACGTTGAGGTATGAAAAACGGCTTGTTTCGAGGCCACTGGAGAAAATTTAAAATAGATGCAGTATATTGATATGTCTGGCAGGACACAAAATGTTTGAGTTGCATCTAGTTATTTAGTAGTCCCTGGAGAATTAATGATATTCTCGGGAAAGTATAAAACTCTGGAAGAGTTAGAACAAGCCGTATATAATGTGTCTTGAACCGGTAACTGGTGATATGTTTATGGCACAGTTTGCTGATTGCCATTTTAATGAGAATGAATTTCCAGTGTTAGGGGGAGAAATTTGAGAAATTCCTAAAGAAATTACATGGTGTACACAGTCGTTGTTACACTTTGGTCCCCCTACGAATCAAAGAGAGTTGGAAATTCAGAAAATTGTGCATTTGCATAATTTGGCAAACCAGTTACCAAATGTGTTCACAGATACGACGTGATATACCCGCTGAAAAAGTTCCATCAAGAGTTGATGTTCCTAAAGAACAAACTGATGGTAACAAAATGAATGAACCTATGGTTCAGTTATTGAGGGGAAGACTAGCGGGTTCTAAAGATAAAAATCCCCGAAAGAAAAAAAAATTGTTGAGCAAAGAAGAAAAGTTCGGGAAGAACCTGATATTAAAAGATGTCTGAAAGAAGGCACAAGAAGAAAGGTTCCAGAAGAACCTGATACTGAAAAATGTTTGAAAGAAGACATAGATGAAAAGGTTCAAGATGAACAAAATAAAGATATGGATCCAGATGTTGAGAAGGGAACATAAAAGTATGAGGTTTCCATCAACTACGCCCTTGATGAAAAGTAATAGATAAAAGATGTTGATGGAATGTTCTCCTTTTCTGTGTCCAAAGATATCGATCATGAAAATGATGATCCCGATCCAAGGTCCATTTTGGAATGTTAAAAGACATGATTGGGAGGAGTGGCAGAAGACCATTCAAATTGAATTATTCTCCCTAAATAAAAGGAATGTCTTTGGACCTATAGTCATAACGCCTGAGAATATAAATCTTGTTGGGTATAAGTGGGTATTTCGTGAGAAACGTAACACGATATAAAACCTGATTAGTTGCCCAAGGTTTTTCTCAGAGACCGGGAATTGATTTTGAGGAAACGTATTTCCCGGTAATGGATGCAATTACCTTTAGATTTTTGATGAGCCTAACAACATTTAAAAATCTTGAAATGCATCTCATGAACGTTGTGACTGCATATTTGTATGGATCATTGGATAACAATATATATATGAAACTCCCTGAGGGATAATGCCAGGGGCATTGAAAGAAAAATCCAGGGAGATTTGTTGGTCAAGTTATAGCAATCACTTTACGGATTGTAGTAATCCGGACGCATGTGGTACAATCGCTTAAGTGAATATGTCTTGAAAAAGGGATATGTGAATAATGCGATATGTCCATGCGTTTTTATAAAGAAATCGTCATCTGGCTTTGTGATCATTGCTGTATATGTAGATGACCAGAACATAATTGGAACTCAAAAGGAGGTTGATGATGCTCGAACTCATATGAAAGAGGAGTTCGAAATGAAAGATCTCGTAAAGACAAAGTTTTGTCTTGGGCTCCAGATAGAGCATCTCCGAGAAAGAATAATTGTGCATCAATCAAATCATACGAAAAGGTTATTGAAACGCTTTTGTATGAATAAAGTGACTCCTTTTGAGTACTCCAATAGTAAATAGATCTCTCGATGTTGAAAGAGATGTTTAAAAGATCCTGGTAAGATCTTACATAAATAAGTACTTTGGAGATGCTAATGGTAATAAAGCATATGTGAGCTTATATATCTTGCGAGTTGTATTTGATTAAATATACTTTTAGACACTAATGTCTTTGCAAGATCCTGCTCATTTCCTATTCATGGAAATTAGAACGGCGTCGAGAATATATCCGTTCTCTCCAAGATATGTTTTAAATTATGGTTGATTTATTCTAGAAAACCCGAGTTTGGTATGGTTTTGAATATACATGCTATTTATAAAGTCGAACACAAACTGGATATGGTTTTACAATTGGTGAAACCGCGATTACATAGCGTTCCGAGAAACGATCCTAGGTTTCGACTTCTTCAAAGCATGTCGAGAATATGTGTGGCTTCGGTCAATGAGTCACCACATATAATAATTAAGCGGAATAGTCAATGAGAAAGAGCCGACGAAAATATTTGAAGATAATTCGGCTTGTGTTGCTCAACTCAAAGAATGGTACATTAAGAGTGACAAAACGAAGCATATCCCTCCAAGATTCTTATCGTACAGAAGGGAGCTCGAGAAAAATAAAAAGGTGGACATCGAATATGTACAGTCATGCGACAATCTGGCAGACTTGTTTACAAAGGTTCTTTCTACTACAACATTCCAAAAACACGTGTATGGTATCGGAATGCGGCATTTGCGTGACATGTGAAGAGAAAGCTATGTCCATTATTCTCAGGGGGAGATTACGGTAGTGTACTTTTTTTTTTGTCATGGTTTTTGTCCCAATGAATTTTTCCATGACTAGCTTTTTAACGAGGCACTACGTAATACAAAATGGATAATCATGGGAGAGTGTTATGAGATAAGATTTTAGATGATTATCCATTCACATATTATATTATTACTTCTCCTCCAAGTCACCGACTGATGTCATTGTTTAATATTTTCTGATTGTTATAAATATGTACTCCCTCCTCTTATGTTTGTACGACTGAAGTAAGAAGAAGAAATAAAATTATCACAACTCCTCTCTCTCTTTACGTTACCAAACAAAAAGACGTAGAATAATTAACTCTTGTAACTCTTTTCTTACTTTATTTATAACAGAATCAACTTATTATGGTAATAGATTAGATCTCTTGCATGATATTTTTAAAACTTTATTTACTAACTAATATTTTAAAGTGAAATTGTACCCAATAACTAAGAAAAAACCAAATTTTAATTTTCTCTCTCGGTTTTTCTTCCTATCTCTCTTTACTCTCTCTCTCAAAAACTATTTGTTTTTATGATTTCAAAAATAATCCCTGCTAGGTAGTTGTCCGCGATTTCACGGGTATAAATAGTTTATGAAAATTATATATTATGTTTATAATTTTATAATTTTGATTAATAATCATAACTATTTAAAATAACCTTTTTATTTTAAATATTTTGAAAATCAAAAGTCTTGGTATTGTATAATCTTAGAAGATTATTGAGATATATTGTTAATTCTATAAATTTTATTATAAGTTTTCAAAAAGTGTTTTATGACATAATTTTTAATTAATAAAAAACCCAAAGATTAATGAACAACATTTTTATTTTATAACACTTTCTATTTTTGCATTATTTTGTCTACCGCTTTATTTTATTTAGAAGTAAAATAGTTACAAATAATTAATTAACAGTTATAGTACTACGTAAAACACATGTATTTCGGCAAACATATACAAACTTAGGTACGTAAAAACAACAAATAAGTTTTATTATTCTTTACTGATGTATTATATATGTATCTTTTTTTCCTATTACAAAATAAACATGTCAATTTTATTATAATCAAAACTATATCAATAGAGTCTTACCCTAGTCTTGTATTAATATATTGTTCTCGCTTTTTAATTTATATTATATTAAACTTTTTCATTGACTTATATTATTTTACAGAATTTACCATATAGTTTTATTATAATCAAGGCTATAAGAATTATATTAATAAAGTATATTAACTTTAGTCTCGTATTAGTATAATGTTCCAATTTTTTAATTTTATATTATAATAAATATTTTCATTCATTAATATTATTTTAAAAGACTTATTATATATTTTTATGTTTTGAAATATACAGTATTAGATTTAGGTTAATTAGTTTCTGTAATCTATAGTATTAAGTTTAGGTTAATTAGTTTTATGTAATCTATAATTTATTGTATCCACTATTGATATAAATATGTTAAAATCGTTTTATATAATTATTTCTATCATACCATATCTATTTATATGTATATTTTGAATTTATATAATGTAATCTATGATATTTAATTGTTTCTATAAATAAATTATGTTAATTATTTTATCTTTAAAATGTTTAATTATTTGTATGATAATATAGATTAGATAGTTCTACGATTAGTTTCCTTTTTAAAACTCTAATTAAATAAATGAAAATTCAATTTAAGAGAATTAATTCTAAATTTCACCTATGAATGACACCTAAAAAAGTCAATTAAGTGACTTCTCAATTAATATATAGTATATAATATTAGGTTTAGATTAATTAGTTTTTTGTAATCTATAATTTATTGTATTCACTATTAATATAAATATGTTAAAATCATTTTATATAATTATTTCTATCATACCATATGTATTTATATGGATATTTTAAATTTATAAAATGTAATCTATGATATTTAATTGTTTCTATAAATAAATTATGTTAATTCTTTTATCTTTAAATTGTTTAATTGTTTGTATGGTAATATAGATTAGATTAGGTAGTTCTTGGATTAGTTTCCTTTTTAAAACTTTAATTAAATAAATTAAAATTCCAATACGAACAACCAATCAAATTAAAAGAATTAATTCTAAACTTCACCTATGAATGATACCTAAGCAAAAGTCACTTAATTGACTTCTTAATTAATATATAGTAGAGTAAATTTTTTAATTGTTAGTTCTTTAAATATTGAGTTTGAGTTGTTTACCCTTTGTTTTGATGTCTCAAAGCCCATTAATCTTTGGTTTATGCGTATGGTATAATGTAATATTTCAGGTATATTTTCCAAAATTTGCAAAATTTTCTAAATATCAATACTATTAAAACAGAACGCCCTTTTTTTAGGTGTCCTCCTGTTTCAACAATATTTATAAGACTCTGCCACTGGATTATTTATAAGCTATGATTTTGATTAAAATGTTTTTTTTTCCAATAAATCGCAGCCTCCCAAGCAACCTTCTCCTAATTTTGTGTAATTTTTTCCATTTATTTAGTTAAAAAGTTAGATTGTTTTAGCCCACTTACGTTTAAGTCTTTCAAAAACATTTTTGACTGAAATACTGACGAAATTAACTAACATTTATGTTTCCCTAAAGAATAATAAATTATAAGCATTGTATCCCTAAACCCTAAAACATTGATAGGATGGTCATTGCATACCAAGTCCATTGAATAACAATTTGATATTAGAATTATCATCTGAGCAGCATGAACTTAAAAAAAAAAACGGATTGCCCTAGAAATTTCAAGTGAATCCATAAACCCTACAACGCATAATTTCAAGTGAATCCATAAACCCTAGAAATTTTGCCTCAATATAACAAATTGTTTACCATGCAAAAACAAACCATAAACCCCATATTGATCCGTGAATATATTATTGCATATTATACATTTCCATTTACAATATGATAATAATAATAATTAGATGAGTACAAACGAATTATGGAACTTTGAATGATTGTCTACCAATTTTCCGACTTAATACTATTAATCGTTAATAATTTTTTTTATTGATCTTATCACTAATAGAAAATGTCTCACACAAACAACCGAATATGCAAATAAAAATATGCCTTGCGAAACGGATTACCAAAAATCTATCAAGTCAATAACAGGTCCATATTTTCTAAGCATATTCTCTCAACAATATCGCAACATACGTCATTAATTACGCTAACCACCAATATATTTCATCCCTTTGAAGTTTAATAATTAATTTAAATTTCCATAATGAATCCAAAAATATTATATTCCTAATTTATACCAAAACCCAACTCGCAAGGCATATCTTACTAACAATCTTTTAAATAAAATCTTTAATATCTCTCTTTATTCTCACCAAATCTTTTCCTTTTGCTATATATACTACCTAATCAACCCATTCAACCTAACACCTTGCGAAAAGATTAGGCATAGAAAATGAAGCCTACACTGAAGTTATCATACATGTCCGGCGTACCAAACTGAAACGTGGATCCAAGTCAAAGTTTTTTCGCACCTGGAAACAATAAAGTGAACAGTTCTGTCCGACAATGGAAATCATTCTCTGACAAGAAGGTAAACAATTTTGAGGTGCTTTTTGTCTCTAATATGAGAGTAAGCTTTCAGATGGCTATCAGTTACGAGCTGGTCATATGTCGGATCCAATATTTATACACTACAAAAGTAAGATTTACATCAATTTTGTAAACATGGACGTGCATATATTATAACACACTTTTTGCTGCTCAGATACACTAAATACAACAAAATATCCAGTTTCATAGAGGAGCAGACTTAACACAGATTTGAAAGGTATGTGTTGCTACTTTCAGATATTCATTTTGATTTGGTATACTTTTAGCAAAATCTAAATAACTAAAATGTCTTTGGCAAACCAGCAACTGAGCAAATAATACAGAGCAAAACAATGTTACAATCTGGTGTGAAGCAAAGCAGTCATCTTTTAAGAAAAGATGGTGCTAAGTCTACTCCTAAACTAAGGCAGACAGCAGTAACTATAACTAATAACTCCAACGTTACGAATCCATCCCAGGTTGGGTATGTTTCAGATAATAACATCTTCCTTGAAGGTATAAATCTTGAGCACTCAAATATGTTTAGTATGAACAGTCAATTATTATAAGCTTTTTTGCTATTTGAAATTATACGTGGCAGTTCTATCTGAAGGACAAGATGATCACTTTTATGACTTAAGCAGTCAAGAAAGTGATACAATATCAAATGTTTCCTATCATGCTCAAGCTTTATTTAGAGAAGCTGTATCAGAGAAAGCAAACATTGAGTCTATGATGGCAAGGATTAGAAAGATGTGTGAAAGCAAGGGGAAATTTTTTTAAAAAAACATAAGAGTACACAGACTACCCCAAAAAACTACAACTATGTAAACGTGTGTCATCAATCATGCCCTCAGCAAAGTTTTTCCTAAAATAATTCATGTAATGCAGACAAAAAAATGATTTTCATTACGGTTAATACTTCAACTAAAAAAATTAAATTCAAACCATCGGTATGTAAAGACCTTGATATGTTTGGTTGGCTATTTGAAAAAATCTTCGATCCTTTGCTGAGTCAAATTGGATCTGATCGGAGATGACAGATATTTACCCGCCAGGTTATCAACGATCTGGTTTTGCATGTTAAGATAAAGCATCAAGAAACAAAAGAGAAGATAGTTTGAATCATAGATGAAGGAAACAAAAATGTACTTTCTCTCGATGAATAAGTGATGCAGAGAATATTATTATTATTTATTAATAGGATAATTACTTTTATGGTTTTAATGGTTTTTCTATACTAAATTAGATTAGGTCTTGTAAGATTAGTGATTTATTATAAATAGGCATTCAAGCTTAAAGTTGTATTCAGTTTTGGTAATGATTTAATAAGAGATAGATTTTATATGAGCTTTATAGCACGGGAAAGAGTATTTCCAATCTAAGAAGTTTTTATAACCACTGTGAATACTCTTCACAGTGTTTAATCAAAAGCACGGGAAATATATTATAAAATTTATTCGTTAATTCCCGTGCTTTCTAAGAGCAGGTCAAAATCTAGTCTATTTATTATATTACTAAAGATTTTGTCTAGCTTCCTAGAGCTTGTAAGAGCAGGTCAAAATCTAGTCTATTTATAAAAACCTCTTAATATAATATAGGAAAACCATTAAAACCATAAAAGTAATTATCCTATTAATAAATAATAATAATATATCCAAATATTCTCTGCATCGATAAGAAAATCAACCTGATCCACTCGATTTGTTGTACTCTCTTTTGATCGGTTAGGGTGAGGATTGTTATAGCGCTTCAGAAATCGATCATCGATTCTAGAAATGGAGGTTTGATGAAGATGAGCTTTCGGCATAGAAGATTCGAATGACTTTCCGCTTTTTTAGCAAATTGACGGTCAATATTGATTTTTTGTCTCACCTTTTTTAAAACTATTGAAGATATTTTATGTGTTTTTTTGTGTTTTTGTTCTTATATTATTGCTGTCGGAAGCCCACTTAAACATGTTGAGAATTTTGTAATAAATGGACTGAATAATTAGCTCATATTAACTTTATGATTTACTTTACAGTCTAAAAATCACTTTTTCAAACCTATTTAATATATTAACAAAATTAATTATAATAAACCTTTATCAAAGTATTAAAATTGTTAACCATTTCACAAATCTTGATAACATATTTTACTCAGTATGTGAATACTTATTATTGACGGATATATATATAATTATATTTATATTTTTACAAAAAAACACTGATAAAGATTGTTTGTATTATAATGTTGATATATTGTACCAAAAACACATTTGATACATCCACTACAAGAAAACAGCGGTATTCTGACGGACATTCCGACGGAAAATGAAATCCTCGGAATATCCCGAGGAATTTCCGAGGAAATTTCCTCGGAATATACCGTCGGAATTCCGAGGAAATATTAATCCGTCGAAATATTCCGAGGAAATTCCAAGGAAAAATGTGTTACTCGGAAAAAACCGATGAATTCCGAGAAAATATTATAGCCGTTGGAGAGCCGTTGGGGGATTTTACAAAATTCTGAGGAAATTCCGACGAACTAGCCGTTGGCGTCGGAATTCCGTCGGAATTTCCTCGGTCTGTCGGCAGGATTTAAACTATAAATACAAGCAGTCCTCTTCCTCTTCATTCACTCCATATCTTCATCCTCCCTCTTACTCTATTTACACACGAATTTGATTCATAAAAAA
>NC_027756.1:42936344-42937484 GCF_000695525.1 Brassica oleracea var. oleracea | reverse complement strand
GGATGATCGCATATCTTTGTTGGAGACCCAGATGGCGGCTCAACAGGCGGGCTATGAGGCACAGAGGAGGCTGAACCAGCAAATGATGGAGATGATGCAGAGGATGTACCCGAACGAGGTGTTCCCGGAAGTGCGAGACCCGTAGATGTTCCTCAGAATATTCCGAGGAAGATGTCCCTCGGTATATTTCGAGCATTTTTTTATAAACGGATCGATCGATGGATATATGTCCAAAAACACATCGATCGATGAACTTCCGAGGAAATATCCCGACGAAGTTCTCCCTCGGTATATTCCGAGGAGATTTCCGACCAACTAGTGATCCTCGGAATTTCCTTGGAAATTTGTTTCCTCGAAATTCTGTTGGAAAATTCCGAGGGATTTCCGAGGAAATAAGAAATTCCGAGGAATTATTTCCGATGACTTGTTTCGTCGGTATGTCGTCGGAATAACGTTATTCCGGCGAAATTTCGACGATTTTTTCCCTCGGTATCCTTGTTGTTTTCTTGTAGTGATCACATTTCATTTCATACAAACCTTAAATCACTTAATATAAATCATGCACACCCAAAACGTATGAAACCACTACTAAAAATATACATATTATATTAAGCTCATACAAACAGTTAATACTAATAATTTTTGACAGCAAAAATATAATATAAAATTTATTCGTTAATTCCCGTGCTTTCTAAGAACAGGTCAAAATTTTGTCTAGCTTCCTATCAACTAAATATATCACCTAAGATATGGTGTCAGAACTAGGCCTGAGACTTATTATCCGAGATCCGGATATCCGCGGATAATAGAATATAGAGACGTAAATCCAGAAACCACGAATCCAGATCTGGATACCCTAAATTTCTCGGATATCCGGATCCGTCCGAAGAGGCCTAGTCAGAACAGATATCCTATCCACTCTCGTATCTTTAGCACATTACAATGGTTTTTTAACAAAAACTAATACTTCATTTGATTTTGTCTGGCCGTGCAAAATAGAAAAAGACATGTAATTAGTTGTGATTTTCTTTCATTATATTTTTAAGAACATTAAATGAGATTCAACCGTGAGATTAAAATGGACGAAGCCAAGATTCGAGGCAAGGCGTGAGGGAAAGGAGCTGGGTCGAGGTCGAGGTT
>NC_027756.1:42918947-42935792 GCF_000695525.1 Brassica oleracea var. oleracea | reverse complement strand
GGGGGTTTGATGATTTGGTGGAAAACGGAGAGAAGATTCGTTCCTGGGAAAAGTGAAACTCTGGTCAGAAACAGGATGTGATAAGAAGAAGAAGAAGATGTTGTGGACATGGGATGATAAGTTGGATGTGAAGTTGAAACAAGAGCAATGGAACGAAGAGAAGCAGGAGACCAGTAACGAGAAGAAAAAGAGCAAGAAGAAGATGGAGAGATTGGCTTTGAGGAGAGGAAGAGCAAAATCAAAAGGAGAATTAAGGTTAAAGTTGGCTACTTCTAGTGGAGTTTTCAAAGTTTTGGGTAGCAAACGATTGTCCATTAGTGACAGTTCATATAATATGAAAGATTTGATTGTGGGAACTCTCTGTTATAGTTTTCATCATCTGTTTTGGTAGTCTGATATTGCCCTTTTTACTGTTACTCTGGTTGGATGATTATTGAATGCAAAGTTGCAACCTTCAACTAATGTTTAGACTTTGGATCTTGAAGATGAGCACTTGAAAAGTGTTGGCATTTGCTCTAAGTTTAGCGAATTGAAATTGTGGAATAAACTAGAAATGTTTGATACAAACTCAATTTTGTTTAGGCACTTGAAAGTATGATGCTTGAATGCGTAGTCCTTTTTAACTAAAACTTTCCCAAGTACAGCTGATCCTCACAGACATTCTGGTATGCAAGTCTTGCATGCTTTTTTCTATTACAGTGGTTCTTTGGTCTATTTCATAAACTGACATAACAAAAATATTGATCAGGACGAAATAGGACTTCGATTAGGATATCAACATTTCGGTAAATAATTTTGGTGGAGGGAGAAGTTTCTTTTCAGTCTTATGTCCATCTAACAAAGGCGGGTATCTCCATCTGATTCAAACTGTTTGTATGTTATCTTCAACAGTTAGTTGTTACAGAGATTGTGATAATAACTACAGAAGGTAAGTCCAACTTTTGCAAATTAAATTGTGTATACATATATTAACTTAGCATGGTATTACATTACTTAGATCTACACTTACAGAAAACAGAGCGCTGCAACAGTAAATAATTGAACAGAAATTGACCTCATGTCAAATTATTGAACAGGAATTGACCTCATGTCAAACTGATAATTGGCCGGGAGAAAAAACATGCTTGAAGCTTGGAAGAAAGAAGAGACAGGAAACAAAAAGAATAAAAGACTTGATGACATGCTTATCAGCATTTGGGCAAGTCCGCAGGAGGAGGAAGAAGTTTCTGATCAGGCTTATCTCCATCCAGAACAAGCCAAGCCATCCTCAAACCCCAACTGGTATGTACTTCCAAGTGACAGTGCATGAACCACACTCCTGTCAAACATTTTGTAAGTTTAGTTATAATTTTCATATAAGATTACACTAATATATTTTTGATTTTTATTCCTCCTTTTCATTTTAGTCGTTGTTGTAGATTTATGCACACAAATTAAAAAAAAACATTTAATTTTGTATATTTTCTAAATAAAAACATTATTATACACTGCCACATTTCATCGAGTAGAAAATAGAATAGAAATTTTGTATTGAAATTCTAAAACCACAATTATTTTGAAACTAAAATCTTACTAAAATGAAAATGAGAGAGTAATAGTTTCTGTTACCAGGGTTATCTGCAAGGAATCGAATAGCAGCCCATCCGCCAGAAGGCACACCGACTGTGTTCCTCTCAATCGGGTCAACAAGGTTGAAGTTCTTAGGATCCTTGTTCGGGTCGAAGTTCCCAAACCCCTGGCCGACGACAAAGAAGTTGAAGCCGTGAAGGTGAAGAGGATGGCTCTCCGCACCAAGGATGCTAGTGTCCTGCATCACCAGCTCCACGCTGGTGTTATAACGCAGAACCATCACGTTCGTCCCGGTGCTAACCATGGTGTTGTTAGGCGGAGTGCCTGTGTAGTTAAACGGGACTACGGGATTCCATGGGAAGTTTGGAGAATACACTCCATTCGATTGCCCAGAGTAGTGAGATTGAAGGAGAGCTTTCGTCGGCATCGTGAAGGAGATGTTGCTGATCGATGCAGCGAACATCGTGGTGTTAGTTGGACCCTGGCACGTCTGGTTGTTCTTATGATTGCACGGAGTTGTTCCCAATCCTACCGTGAAGAAGAACTTCCGATCTACCTTCAGAGGCACGTTAGCTGGGAATCTCTTGCTGTTCAGGCTTCTCAGCTTGTTGCTGAACTTGGCAGCGAAGTTTGTATCGTTTAGAGCGGGAAGAACCGGTGTGAAGAGCGGAAGATTCTTGATAGAGCTCCTCCTCGCGTGTTTAGGTTGTTCGTATTCTAATACGCCCGCAACTGTAGAGTTGTCGAAAGTTCCTTGACCTGTGGCGTACGGTCTAGCGGTCATCAAGAAAGAGGCGCTCGGGTAACTCGGTTTGGTCTTCAGCAGGAGGTTTGTGGTCTGGCCAGGAGCGATTAAGACGGTATCCGTCTCGAATGGCTTGACGTAGATCGCGTCAGCTTCGACGACTGTGACCGTGTGGTTTGCGATGCTGAAAAAGAGCTCGTCGTTAAGCGCGGCGTTGATTAGCCTTAGAAGGTATGTTTTTCCTGGCTTCACTCTCAGTCTGAATGTATCTGTTTTAAACACCATTGGTTACAAAGATCATATTCTTATATCAAACCATTAAAGTAGTTGTAGGATAGGAATCAACGATTACCTTTAGCCGAGCAGTTGTATAACGGGCCGGGAAGCCCGTTGATGGTGTAAGCATCAGAGACATTAGGCCCACCTCCTGTCTTGGTTGCTTGGCGAATTATTGCCTCAGGGTCTGCGTTGAACCACTCACCAAAGATCATGGGAACTTCTTTGTGAGGTTTGGGGAAGGGGTAAAGAACACCGCGTTTGGGAAGGATGATAATAGGACCATAGACTGTTGCTCTTAGCCATGAGATGTGAGCATGGTAAAACAGAGTGCCTCTTTGGCCAACAATGGTGTAGTTGTAGACATAACTTTGCCCTGTCTGAATAGGACATTGGGTTATGTAAGCTGGTCCATCAGCCCAGCCAGACCGTAATTGCCTGATCCCATGCCTGAGATTAAAGCCAAGTGTTAGTAATCAAACATTGCGCTATTAATAGTGCTAAAAAGTGTTTAAAGATAATTATTATTACCAGTGGATAGAGATATTGTTTGGCACATGGTTAACAACTTTGATCAGAAGCTGGTCACCTTCTCTAGCAATAAGCTTAGGCCCTGGAAACTGTCCGTTAACAGAAACAAGACTCTTCGTGTGGCAAAGACGTGTTACGTTGTGCATTTTGATCTGTGAAAAAACGAAACATCACATAATCATGTCCAACCCTTCGTTTACAATTTTAACATTTACTCAGAATAAACGAGTTTTCACATACCTCCAGTGTATAATGCCTTGTAATCCCAAAAACAGGATCAGGAAGAAGAACACAAGAGAGAACAGCAAAGAGAAGCCAAACCGCCATTTGTTTTATATCCTTAGGATCTTTAAGCGAGCTTGGACCTTGAGGCGTTGATTAAAGTTGACACGGTTACTGAATGGTCTGCCTCTGTTATTCTATTTCTGTTTTGTTTTTGTTTTTGCTGTAGATTGTGTATTCATTGTTTCAACATTTAGTGTATATATAGAAAGGAAAGTTAGGTGTTTGCTTGAGCTGGAAATATTGAAGAAAAAGATTTTAGTAGTTATTTATGTAGAAACAAAAAGATATTGGTAGAGAAGTTTGTGTAATTGGAGACTCTTGATATCGACTAGTTGTTAGAACATATATGAGAACAGCTTATGAATTGAGTGGTGTCAAAGATAAGTCAATCTCTTTGACCGTGTTTAATCCCTCAAAAACTATAGTTTCCTTTTCAAGACTATGGCGTAGATTCTAAATATGAAATGCAAAGAGTCTTAGTTTCTTAGATATGATAGTTCCTCTTCCTCTTCTGCGTTGAGTATTTTAAACTTCAAATTTTGACATGAGAAAGTAAGTAACTCGGACCAAATGTGGCAGTTAATATTGTTTGATATAATCCTTAGCTAAGTGTTGTTTAGACCCGACAAACAACAACTCTTGATCGACCTAAAGTGTCTGTGAAAACAATTTACAACCCTTGGGAACTTCTAGAAGAATAACTTATGTGGTTAAAGGTTATGGTTTTACTAAATGGATTTCATCATTCCATAAGCATGTTAAGTGATAAGTACTTCATCTGTTTATTAATAATTTGATTTTATTTTGCAGGTGGGAACTTTTTAAGAAGATTAACCGATGTTGGAGTTAGTCAAAACATTAGTAAGCTAAAATTGCTTGGGGAATAAGCAAAGGGAGGGAGATTGTAGCTATCATAGAAAGGTCACGCTTAGGGTTAGATGTCAAAATCCATGAAGGCTATTGTCAACATGTCGTGGTTTACAAAAACATTGAGAAAATCTCAAACTAAGGTTCGCAATTTTATTTCCCAAGCAAGTGACCTAACTTCTTTCTAAGTCCGTATCCTCAAAGCCATGCCACTTAATCACTTATACATGCTTCTCTTTACACAAATATTTGTTTTTGCACTAATAATATATGGGATTTGTTTGCTTGTTATCCGTCTTTCATATTTATAATCTTCACGAAATTTAAAGTCAATCTACAATCAAAACATGATGTAGACAAGATTGCTAACAAGTAGGTATCAGATTATCCCTAACTATCCGAAGTCGGTAATTAAGATATATGATTTTTTCTTTAATAACGTTAGTTCTAGAAAGAAAAGAAAACAGTAAATAATTTTATAAATTGATTATGTGGTTGAATGACACAACGATGAATCAGAAGTTCACATCATAGTATGTAGTTCAAAACCATTAGTATGTCTTTAACAATATTTTAGTTGGTAACTCACAATCAGTAGTAGTATATATAGTTATAGATATATTAACTAGGCATGTTTATGTTCCGTGACACGAGAGCTTTATTATAATACATGATTATTCCAAACATTATTTGAAAACGAAGTTCTAATATATCTTTAATTTTCCACTGTAGTTCTAAAACATATATGACCTTTTAGGTATTCAGACATCAAGCCAATTTCGACGATCTCTAGTTTAGACACTGATACATACTTCAATCTCACCATCTAAATATCGACATTAAGTTGAAACCTGAATTAACTTTTGATTTAGAGACATTGTATGAATTGTGTGAACCACATGTAGTCTAGTGGCAAGCGAGCTTCAGGTTGATAAGCAATCTGAATTTGAAAGTACTCCACTATATTTTTCGTGTGGTCACATGGATATAGAGACCCATTATTTATGCCTCATTTGAATATTCGGAGAGGTGATCCATCCCTAAGCTGTACATCTCTTTAGTTATTAGTTTGAGAAATTTCATAGGCCTGAAATATCTTCGTATTAATAGAAAAAAATGAATTGTCTAAATAACAAATGAATACATATTAAATCAGTTGGTGATCTCTACTAACAAGATGAAATTATTGGACTTGAACTCAGACTTAGATATGATAAAAAAAATAGATTGACAGTTTGACACTATATTTTTTTTTCTTGATCAAAGACGTTGGACACTATATATCAATTAATATTTTCACGAAATAAATTAGCATTCAGAAGTGTATACCCAATATATATGAGCGTATGTATGTGAAGCGAGTTTGATTAGACTGAAAGGTATATGTACGGTTTTATTGTTTATTTTTCACATATATATTTTGAGAAAATGTTTTCACATATATATTGTAGTTGCATGCACCAACCCTTGATTTCTAATTAAGATTCCAACAATATATAGTAAAATGTACAACAATATATAGTAAAATGTACGTAAGCTGTAAGCACATATGTAAACATATATAGTACGTATACTATACGAATATATGTACATTAGTGTGACAGTCAAGCCAACTTATACGTGGATATATAAACATTTTAATAATTATAAAATCTTTTTTTTTATCATCTGGTATTTTATTCATGGGTCGCCCAACAAGACCAAACCTGACACAAAAAACACAAGACCCAAACAAATGGGCTAAAGCTTAAAACAAAACTTGGGCCGTAAGCCCAAGGTGAAACCTGTTGAGGAAGTTGCTTACTCATCCTACCACGTGTACGACGCCCGGCGTTTGGAGACACGCGTCAAAGAGAGGACAAGCTACCTTCTACCGACGATTGTGGGGAAACTCGACGGAACTCTGCCGTCAAGCAGAGCCATACCGATGAAGAACAGCTCACTAAGGAACTATCTACACAGTTGTTCAAGTCGCACACCGGATCTATGTTTCCAGAAGAACGAATCGCCTACAATCGATCCCACCACCGTCGATCTTCTTGCTTGAGACACTGTCACCTTTAATGATAAGAAGAAGCTTGAAGATGAAAACGGCTCACGACAAGGAGAAGAAGCGATGACATCGAGGCTGAGGAAAGAGAGGCGATTAGGCTGAGAAGAACGGGAAACATCGATCAACAAAACCGGAAGAACCTCGGTGTAAAGCCGCCGTCGCTATCGAGAAGAGCGCGATGCGGAGTCGAAATCCGGACAGCTCCGTCGAAGAGACCGCAAGCCACCGGAGTCAGAAGCCAGGTATACTCGTCGAACTGACCGAGTATACCAGAGGCAGAGTCACCGAAAGAAACCGGCGACATAACATAGAAGCTTCATCTCGATCTCTTCTTCGTGAAAGATCCTAGAGAGAGAACGAAGAAGAGAGAGAAGCTTCCGTCAATTATAAAATCTTCTAAAACCTTTGTGTTTCACGTAAAAATATATGCATGCGATTCAAAAAAAAAAAAAATATATATATATATATATATATATATATAGTATATGTGATGTGATGTGATTTTTCGCATTTGAACCATCACGTTAAAAGTTAGACTGATTAAATATGTTGTTACCTTTAATGAATAATTTGATTTATTCTATATAAATTTATAATTTAAACCATTAAACATGTATTGATTATAATAAAAATATTCAAAAAGAAAAAACATTTTTTGATAAAAATACCATGTATATTGTATTATTATCCAAATCTATACTATTTTCAGTAGATAAATCTCTGAACATATATTTATCGAATAAAAATTGAATCCTGAATTTGAAAAAATCATTAAATAGTCTCGATAGTTATATGTTTATATATTAGCTATGTTTTGATAAACATAACTGAAGATCTTGATAATTAATGAAAATTATTTTAAAATAAAAAAACACAGCTAAAATTGTATATAAAGAGATTTTTACAATATTTACAAAACATGACTGTTTCTGATTCTTATAAAATAAATAAATATATATATGTTTAGTGAAAGACTGCATCATCATATATAAATAGTTTTATGTTAAATTTGTTACTGATTTTGCAAGTGTGTGAACATAAATTATTTTGTTAGTCTAGCTTTAAATTAATAATATATTTATTAATAAATATTAATAAGATAATTATGTCCGCATGCGTCTATGGTAAGTTGATGTCTAATTTTAAAGAAGTATTAACCACGCGCTCATTGTTATCATGCTGGTTTTTTTTTAAATGTTGTTTTTTTTGTGTTCATGTATTTCCACTATTAAAATATAAGCTTTTAAAAAAATGTATTTCAAAATATAAGTACTTTATATTTTTGAATTAATGTTAATTAAATTGAAAAATGTACGATCAATTATATATTATAATTTATTCTAGTTGGATATTTGTTTCCAATGTATATTTCAAGGGTTTTTAGTAATTAAACCCCTCAACTAAAGATGAATAAAAAAAACTTCCTTCAACTTAAAATCCTGTGAAATAAACCTTTAACTTTAATTCCGTTAACATATGTTACCCTCCGTCTATAAAATCGTGACGGAGGGTGACATACGTTAACGGTTTATAAGTTGAGGGTTTATAATGTTGAAAACTTAGTTGAGGGTTTTTTTTACTATTCCAAAATAGTTGAGGGGTTTTATCACTAAAAGTCATGTTTTAAAATCTTTATTATCATTTATACATTCTTTTAAATTGATTTATAAGCCTTTAAAACTCATTTATAGATTTTAATACATTATTTTATAACTGATTTATAAAGCTTCATAAATATTTTAATATTTTTACATATGATTAATACGGTTTCGCAATGATTTTTTTTTTTTTACAATTTATGCTATTTGTTAGGATAAAATAATCTAACATTATTGACTTATGGATGAATTATTCTACTTAAAACTTAATATAACTTAGAAACTTTAAATTATTTGATATCTGACAATGACGATATAAACACTTAAATTTCCTTATATCATTATTGTCAAATATCAAATAATTTAATATTTTGAAGGTATATTAAGTTGTAAGTAGTGTTGAAAATTATTAATTTAGGTTGTATAAATTAATTTTATAATAAATTAATGTATTAAAATTTATAAATTATTTTAAAGTCTTATAAATCAATCTAAAACAATGTATAAATGATAATAAATATTTTAAAACATTTAACTTTTAACGATAAAACCCCTCAGCTATTTTTGAATCGTAAAAAAAACCCTCAACTAAGTTTTCAACAGTATAAATCCTCAACTTATAAACCGTTAACGTATATCACCCTCCGTCACGGTTTTTTTTATACGGATGGTAACATACGTTAACAGAATTAAAGTTGAGGGTTTATTTCACATGATTTTTAGTTAAAAATTTTTTTTTACGATTCATCTAAAGTTGAGGGGTTTAGTTACTAAAAACCCATATTTCAACAATGTTTTTAATATATATTACAAAATTATCACGCTACTATGTACCAAAATCTGTAGTCTTCTCAAACCCAAAATCATAACATAGCATGTACTATATATATTTCTTATGATTTCAAAGCTTTGTTTTGGGTATTTTCCATTTTGAACTAACAATATTCGTTATATACCCTTGTGTAAATATATGCATATTCAACCTTCTCTTTATTAACATTTGACTCTAGTTGATTAATGATGATTAATTAAGATGCTTTACCACAAGCACAAAAGATTAGCCAATCCTTAATAACGTCAAAAAAGCAGAGTATACACCCCAAATAATTATTTTACACATTTTTGTAATAAAAACTTATTACGCTAGGGATGCAAAACCCACCTCCAACAATAACGACTTTCAAATTGATATGTCTTTATCACTAGACAAGAATGTCATAAGATTAGTTAGTTCAAAAGGAGAGGAATTTTACCTACAGTAACACAATTTTTTGCATAATTGTTCGTTTCTTATAATTTTATTTTATCTTTGGAAAAATGTATAGAATCCATGTTATTCGGAAGATACATAATGTGGATTGTCGACAAAAAAAACATAATGTGGATATCTCCATGATTTAGCCATGCGAGCTACCTACTGCGTAGCAAGGTGGACTCTCCCATACACTTCGTTCTCATATGACCAACTCTACTCCACTATCATTGCTCTTTTCTGCTAACCACTTTCATTTTGTTTTTAGTATATCAACAATTGTGTTCGTATTCAAATTTTAAAGTTATGATTGAAAAATAATTATGATGTTTGTGGATTTGCCAAAAGGATCACTAGAATTTGGTTATAACTTTGAGAAAACTACAAATAAAAAGACAATAAGATTTTAAGTAATTATAATAGTAATTAAATTATAATATTATTGTATACAAGGCTATAAATTAGAGATTTTACATATAAAAACTATAACTATACTATTAAAGCAGAATATCTACTATGATTCTGCCCTTACTTTTCAAGTTATTTACGAGAAACTGCCACTACCTTTTCTATATTCTTTTAATAAAATCGTGAACATTTATTACCACCAATCAAAATCAAAAGTCATCTAATTAATTAATAAACTTCTTTAGACCAATCGCATTGTAACCAAATTTTATCGTAATCCCGAAGCCCATCAAAACAAGGTATTGTAATTATTACCGTCTATGACCCACCCATTAATTCTAACTTTACAAACTCTATATCCTAAAGAAAAATACTAAATACAAGTCTTAATCTCTAAAATATAACGAAAACTTAACAGAAACTAACATTGGACACCACAAAAAAATTCAAAAATTATATAACAAAAGCAATTATATCATCTAGATTTCATTCAATTAAATTTACTTTTTATCCAAATTTTCAAACTATCAATCATAGATAAATGTATGTATTGTTTCATAACTGTTACGAAAATAAATTTCCTAAAATATTGGCAACACTCAAATCTATACGTAATATATATTTTTAAAAAAATAACTTGGGGGTAGACAATATGTATTAACAAACTACATATACTAATTTGGGCATAAGTATATGCATTTAATGGAACCATATTTCAAACAATATATTATATTTCTATATTACGGTAACTTAATACCAAAAGTAGTTAGGATCCGCTTCAACAGATTTTATATGATTTGAGAAAAACCATTAATATAGGAACTTCTCAACTAGGCGATTTATTCCTAAACCAAAAGATTTTATTCCTAAGAATATATCGTCCATATTAATTCATTTCTAAAAATTGACTTATTATAAATTATCAACAATTTTTTTATAAAACTCAAAATTTGTGTTTACACCAACTTTTAAATTGAATGTTTAAAAATTTCCAAAAATGTTTACCGAAAAATGTACTAGAAACCTATAAAAGTCAAAAAAGTTTATCAAATTAATCAGCATAAAATAATAATGATGAAAGCGGACAATTACGAATTTGATATTAATAAATTTTTGAAAAATATTACTTTTTAAAAATAAAATTTTAAAAGAAAAATAATTCCGCGCTTTGAAAACGCGGGTTAAAATCTAGTCTTCTCTATTAAAAGAGAAGTACCATTTTATCTACTATTTAGAAGTCTACTAGGTCCATCTAATTAAACTATAAAAGAACCCTTTTATTTAGTAACCATTTCATTTACTAACATAACATATTAAAAACCATTTATATCTATCTTACTTACGGATCAAACTCTCGGCTACGTAATCAAATGACTTTTACTATTGAGATTTAACAAAAAGAGAAACCTACTACATGTAATTTTGATGGTGATAACCATTTGAAACGTCTTTATGTTATTAACTACAACATGTAATTTTGATTGATTTCATCAAACATAAGCCAAAATTTGAAAGTTTCTTGAACATGATATATTATATCCTTTAAGTTTCATCTCATAACATAAATTTCATCTCATATTGAAATACAGTATCTACATGGCATCAAAAGGAGAGATTAGGGCTGGGCAAAAAACCAGGATCCGAAGAACCAAACCGAACCCGATCCGAAAAAGTAGTACCAAATCCGAACCGAAATTGATTAAATATCCGAACGGGTTCAAAATTTTGGTATCTAAAGAACCGAAACCGAACCCGGCCCGAACCGAAGTATCTCGGGTGCCCGAATGTAACCGAAATAGATTTATATACCTAAATATATTACTTATTTTTAGATTTAATATATATTAAAAACATCCAAAATATATAAGATATTTTTAAGATGTCTAAAATACTTGAAAATATACATAAATAGTTAAAAGTAAATGTCTAAAATGGCTAAAATATATTTAAAACACCAAAATGCTTAAAATATCTATTGATTTTCTATCAAAATATTCAAATCAAACCAATTTATATGTTAATTTTAGGTATTTTGACATATATTATACAAATTTATATGTAATATATTATTTTGTTTTATAGATTTTGAGAAATTTTAAGCATATAATGAATATTAAAATTTTAAAAATAATTTAAATGGGTTATCCGAACCCGAACCAAAATTTAGAAATACCCGAATGGGGCTGAAATCTTTAAACCCGAAAACCCGAAAACCCGAAACCCGATTAGATCCGAACCGAACTCGAATGGGTACCCGAACGCCCACCCCTAGAAGAGATTACAAAACATAAGGAAATTCAAAAAATGATCATTGCAAATATTTATCCTCTTCGTGGCTCATCACAAAAAGAATAAAAATCCATGAACAACACAATTGATTTAACCCATTTTCTTAGACCATAACCCAGTGCAATTCTTCGTATACATAACCTACTAAACAACACACTTTAATAATTTTAACTATTTTTCGTATATATAAATTCAAACTTTTTCATTAAAAAGATTTATTCAAATTGTTAACACATTTTGTTTAAATTTAAAGAGAAGATACGGTATATTACAGAATATACTAAAGCATTTTAAATATTCTGAGATCCTAACTTTAACATCATCTTCCAAATAATGATCCTAAATTAATATACATAAAATATGACTGTTTAAATATTTACACTGAGTCCGAAATTAAAAAATATTCTACTTTACTGGTTTATCCGAAGAATCATCATTATTTTCCAAAATTATTCTCTGTTAAAATTTATTGTTTTGAATTTATATAAGCTAAACCAATACTATCCTAAAATCATGTAATACATATCAAAAGGATAAGATTTTATATTTTTTACCCGTAGACACACTGAAAATAGGATAATTGATTTATCCTATTTTGGGTAGATTTGATAATTGATTTATTATACATATATATATATATATACACTTATTCATTTACTACATTTTTAAACTTTATTTAAACTAAAATGTATAAAAGTGAAATATAAATATCTCTAAAACTTTATTTAGTCTCATTAACTTCATATATTTTGTACCCCTATGTTTACTTCATTGTAAATATATCTCAATATTAAATATTATAATATTTAATTGATATTAATATCAACTAATAAGTATATATCACCAAACATGAAAATATTTATAAACTTATGCAAATATAAATCTAAAATAAAGATGCTCAAAAAGTAATTTTTGGTTCTATGTTACTCAAATCTAAATATTAATTTTAGTTTAGATAACACAATTATTTATTTCTTTCAGGTTCTTGATATCTTCCAAATAACTTGCAAAAGCTGATCATTCTTCTGGTTCCGACACCATCTTTACCAATTGAGAACAATCCGTTGCAAAAGTGACCCGATACTGATGTAAGTTCATCATACATTCCATTGCCCATACTAGCGCTTCCACCTCTGCATGCAGTGGTGATAGGCTAGGCCTAACATTACGTACTCCCATCAAGCCATCAAAACGTTGTAGAGTACTATACCAACCTTATCCCGAAAAATGATCATTTTCTTTCCAAGAACCATCTGTAAAACACCATCGGCCTGGGATTGACAGTAAGGACGCGACCACCATCTGAGTTACTGTCCTCTTTGTGTTCAACACTTGTGCCTCTGCCCAGAGTGTTGATTTTGTTTCTGCATGTTTAAGGGTATCCCCGGGGTCCATATCCATATTACTAAACACTTTTATTATTCCTTGTTTTTCAAATGTACCATAGTATTCATACAAATTGATGATCATCCATTTGTGCTATTACTCTCCAAAACAGGTGATCCATATTTGTGAAAAGAGAGCTAGTTGGAAAGATGGCCGGATTTGACGGTATCTTTGAAAGTGCCCAAACCTGAATCGCTGGAGGACATTCGAAGAAAACATGATTAATTGATTCCTCTGGAGCTCCACACCTGGCACAACATATGTCCCCTTGTATTTCTCTCGCTCGCAAATTTTTCTTAACTGCTATACACCTTGAAACCAATTGCCATAAGAAGTGCTTAATCTTTGGTGGGCATTTTATTTTCCAACAGAATGCCTTCAAAATATCAACTGTAGGTCCGAACATCTCTGGTGATCTCTCCTTGTCTGGGTAAACCCTATCCACCTGATATCCTGATTTTGCCGTGTATCTCCCACTCTTTGTGAAATGCCAGCCATCCATGTCTGTGATCTGAGTCTTGCCAGCGGTATGCTTTCTATTATTTTCACATTCTGGGGATCTACTAAGGCCCGAATTGCCTGTGAGTTCCAAGTTCACGAAGCGGAATCTATGAGAGAATCCACTGTAAGGTCAGGGTAACTGAGTTGTTGATTTTTTATTTGTTGGTCTCGGGAGAGTGGTTGGGACCCAAGAATCATTCCATACAGATATAGTCGATCCTGATCCCACCCTTTTGATTAGTCATTTGCTTACCAGAGATCTAGCTGAAACGATACTCCGCCAGCCATATGACGGAGAATATGAACGGATCGGTTCCAGGGGTGATGCGTTCATGTAGTACCGTCCTTTGAAAACTCGAGCAAATAAAGTATTTGGCTTTCCTATTAGCTGCCATAACTGTTTACCAAGCATTGCCGAATTAAAATCTGTGATGTCTTTAAACCCCAAACCTCCTTCATCCTTATTTGCACAGACTTTGTCCCATGATTTCCAGTGCATACCTTGTGTACTTTCCCCTAGACTCCACCAGAATTGTGCTACCGTAGTTGTCAATTTCTTTGCAGTAACTTTTGGTAATCGATAACAAGACATAACATGATTTGGTAAAGTCGTAATAACTGATTTGATGACCACCTCCTTTCCTCCTTTAGTGAAAATTTTAAAAGTTCATCCATTAATTCTATTGTTTAGTCGTTCCTGAACAAAACTAAAACCTTGAATCTTTGAACCCCAAGATTTTCAGGCAGTCCAAGGTAAGACCCCATCCCTCCTAAATTATGTATCCCTAAAATGTCCCTCAATTCCTGTTGGCTAGGTTCCTTTATCTTATGTCCAAATTGAATCGAAGATTTTTGAAAATTTATGAGTTGTCCTATACCGCCTCATATTCCTTTAAAATCCTGAAAATAGTTTGACACTCCTCCTTCTGTGCCTTACAAAAGAAAATGCTATCATCTGCAAAAGAACATATGTGAAATCGATGGACAAGCTCTGGCTACTTTCATACCCGTTAATAGTTTCTCTCTCTCAGCCTTCTTGATATTTGCAATTAAAACCTCAGTACACATAATAAATAAATAAGGAGATAAAGGATCCCCTTGGCGTAACCCCCTATGGGGAATTATAAGGCCCCGCGGTTGACCGTTGAGTAAAACCCTATATTGGCCGATGATATACACTCCATCATTAGTTTTATCCAATGTGGATCGAACCCCAATTTCCGTAAAAGTGCCTGGATAAAAGCCCATTCCACCCTATCATAAGCTTTACTCATATCCGTTTTGATTGTCATATACTTTCCTTGGCATGCTTTATTGGTTCGCAAGCCATGAAACATTTCATGTGCTATAAGAATGTTATCTGATATCAACCTTCCTGCCAAAAATGCCGTTTGTGTTTCTGAAATTAGGGAAGGGAGACATGTTTTCAAGCGTTGACACAAAACCTTCGAGATGATCTTGTATCCTACGTTGCATAGACTTATTGGTCTTAGTTCTCTCATCCTTGTAGGCCTCTCCGTCTTTGGTATCATACATATATTCGTAATATTTAACCGGGGATCCATTACTCCTGAGACCAGAAAATTATTTACCATCTCCACCAAATCTTTCTTAATGATATGCCAGCAATGTTGAAAAAATAGAGCCGTCATCTCATCCGATCCTGGAGCATTCTCTGGATGCATCATAAATAAAGCTTGTCGGACCTCATCCTCCGTCGCTATCCTTAATAGCTTTTGATTCATCTGTAAAGTAATCCCTGGGGTTACTTCCTCCAGGAAGCTATCAAATTCTGATGGGGAGGTAGTGGTAAATATGTCTTCAAAATAGTCTACTGCCACTCTTTCAACCCCGATGTCCTCTGTGATCCAATTTTCTGCCTCATCATGTAGTCCCACAATCCTATTACGAACTCGTCGTTGCTTTGTTAAAGCATGATAAAAGTTTGTATTAAGATCCCTTGATGTGTACCACATGTTCCGACTTTTCTGATGCCAGTATTCTTCTTCATCCTTGTAGCATCTTGTAATTTTTGGGATACCTCCATAACTTCCTCCTGAGACTTGTTATTATCTGTTTGTACCTCCACAAGGGTTTTCTGAAGATCATTTATTTTATCCTTCCCATATGGTGGATTATTTTTCCGCCATTTAGCAAACATTGTATATATTCTAATTCCAGTATAATAATGTATAAAATATGTAAATGCAAGAGAAAATGACAAAAGTAATTTATAAAATGATGTAAAATTATAATTTTGATATTAACAAAAATATAATAAATACTAAAACAATTTTATTTTTATTTTTAAATTACAAAATTTGCAATTGTTTTAAAAGAAATAATTGAAATTTAGTCTTTCTTTGAAAAAATTAGATAAAATTATAACTTTTTTTAATTTCGTTTAGGGGTTCCAAATTCTCAGGTCCGGCTCTGCGTTCGGCCAAAGTTTTTACGGAAAAATGTTAGTAGATTGTGATTTAAGTGATTCCATGTCGAAGAAAATTCGAAGACGACAATTCAGATCTTTCTTGATCATGTCCTCTCAAAACAGCTTGAGTTGTTCTTTGTCGATTACGTTTTTTGTTTCTGTTTGTCTTCTTCGACCAAATGCCTCATAAAATTCTTCCGCAAACTCCGTTGTATCCCCTATTTCTATAATTAGTGCATACCATTTTTAGATAAATTTTCAATGTAAAACTAATTAGTGATAAGTTGATTGACTCATCATTTTATATATTAGTTAAGATCATTTTCAGTTTCTGATATGAAACACTTTGATGAATTTATTCCTAAAATGATAAGAAATTCTAAAAGCTAAGGGGGTGTATTCAATTGAGAGTTTTAGGTGATTTATGTCAAAATAACAAATTCACTGTTATTGAAACATGAAGTTAAAAAACTTAAAATCCACTGTTATTGGACTTGATATTTTATAAAGTACTGTGGAATCCACTGTTATTGAAAATATTTTAAGAGTTGGAGTTTTAAAGTTTTCAAGTGATTTTAGAGTGTTTGGGTGGAGTTTTTTAATTAAAAATATTAAAACTCAAATCTCATGGTTTTAAGTGATACTAGAACTTGA
>NC_027756.1:42915889-42918881 GCF_000695525.1 Brassica oleracea var. oleracea | reverse complement strand
TAAAATATATTATTTTATGATATAGATGTTTGATAATAATTCTTATTATTTGTGCATAATATTATATTAAAATTTTTATAATTTGATACAATTTGATGTAATTGTACTATTCATATATTAATCTGTTGTTTATTTGTTAATTTATTTTAAAATGAAACTACATACTAAAATTTTAAATTTTTGCATTAGTTTTCTAAGAATTATTATTAATTTTATGATATATTTTTTTTCTTGAAAATTGAACTCTCGAAATTTTTATATTGACTAAATTAAATAGGGTTTAAAAAGTATTTGATATAATATATAGTTATATACTATATATTTCAGTTTGTGTTTTTATTTTCACCATAAAGAAACAACAACTATTATAATTAATCAATTATAAATTGATTTTAAATACAGTGGTAGAATCTGTAAATAAAAAAATACATAAAGGAAGTATTTAATTATTGTAAATGTAATGGCTAAATATGTAAATTAAAAAAAAAGTAGTTAATCTGTTATTTATGTTTCCAAACAGTTCTTGTTTTAATTTTTATTCATGTTTCCAAACAATACCAAAGGTACTTCTGTTTTAATAATATAGATTCTAGAGTGGTTTAACAAAAGTCATTAGGCCAAAAGTTGTACGAGAGAGATCCCACAACTCATGCCGGCGACAATGCCGTTGCGGAGAAGGCGGTGGGATCTAGAGTGTGACAGCAATGAGCCAACGATTTGCGTTGGAACGTTTTACAGCGAATCACGTTTCAAGTGGCACTAGAAACCGTACGTTTTGTACGGACAAAGATGCTTTAATTGGAGTGTAAAGATCGGTGTTTATCATCCTTTGTCGACAACGATGGATTTAATCGCTGCAACAATAACAAGAGGATATAGGACAGCCGATCATCTGGAATTATCAAATCGTATATTTTTCCGGTTTAATGAAAATGTTACGATATCCTTAATTAATTTGTTTAAATTCTAATTATCATATCAGATTATCAGGCCATTGAGTTGAGTAACGGTTAAAAGCAAAGCCTAGAAAGGATAGCCTTATGTATATTGATATTCGTCATATATATATTGGGTTATCATGTCCACAAGCTTAGTGTGAACTTACCAAATTTTATAAAGGAATAAATATGGATATAAAAATAGTGGATGTTATGAAAATCTGTTACATTGCATCTTTGACAATGTTCACGCATGTCATGTCAAAATTAAAATATGTAAATATATGTATTTAACCATTCGATATAGTCAACCGTATGATTCACGAAATCGTGTGTCTAGCACACTAACATTATAACATCTAAAGGTCGAACAAGTCGCTATTACTCAGTAGTAGTTATTAAAGTTTCAAACGCTGAACATTTTTACAGTAGTTATTATATGAAACGAGATATTAATAAGAAAGATAGAACTCTTCCCTACCTCCTCGCCGACAGAAGAATTGGAGGATTTGAGACGACAATTGATTATGGCTTTTCGAGAAGAAAACATGTATTGGGAGCAAAAAAGTAGAGATCAGTGGCATAAAGATGGGGATAGAAACACAAAATTCCATCATGCCACAACAAAAAAACGAAGAGTCCAGAATAGGATCATTAGCATTAAAGACAAACATGAGAGGCTGGTAGAGAGTGAAATCGAGGTGGAGAACGTGGCTGTTCAATACTTTCGAGATCTCTTCTCTACCTCCTCGCCGACAGAGTTAGACGCTTCCCTTCGATTCATTTCTGAAAAGGTGTCTCACACCGACAATATGATACTTTTGGAGAAACCGTCGGAACATGAAATTAGGAAAGCTCTTTTCGAAATCAACCCGGACAAAGCTCCCGGACCAGATGGCATGACTAGTAAATTGTTTCAAAAATTCTGGCGCGAGATGCGTCAAGACATTATTAGACTCGTGCAAGATTTCTTCGAGACGGGCAGCTTTGATCCACTATTGAACCAGACAAATATATGCCTCATCCCTAAAAAGAAGAAACCTCGAGACATGACTGAGTTCAGACCTATCAGCCTCTGCAATGTTAGCTACAAGATTATATCCAAGTTACTATGCAAGCGACTTAAGAGGGTTATTCCGCGTTTGATCTCAGAGACACAATCTGCTTTTGTTTCAAAACGTTTGATTACTGGTAATATCCTGATAGCACAAGAAAACTTTCACGCTCTACGGACGAACCAGAGATGTAGGGAAGATTTTATGGCTATTAAAACAGACATGAGCAAAGCTTATGATAGAGTGGAATGGAACTTCCTAGCAGCCTTGATGCTAAAGATGGGTTTTGATGAAAGACTGGTTGACCTCATTATGTGTTGTGTCACGTCGGTCACATACCAAATTTTAGTCAATGGACAACCAAGAGGGCGAATCTTACCTAGGCGAGGCTTGAGACAAGGAGACCATCTTTCCCCCTTTTTGTTTATCATGTGTACGGAAGCTTTAATCTCTCTTTTAGACGGAGCAGAAGCGGAAAAGAAGATTGAGGGGCTTCGGGTTGCTAGGGCGAGCCCAAGGATCTCCCACCTTTTATTTGCAGATGACAGTCTTTTCTTCTGTAAGGCGGAATTAAGCCAATGCAAGGAGATCATAGACATTCTAGACTTATATGGAAAGGCATCAGGACAACGACTAAATGCGTCAAAATCCTCTGTCTTTTTTGGGAACAAAGTACATTTATCTCTGAAACAAGATATAAAAGAAGTTCTTGGATTTTCTTCTGAAGGAGGCATGGGGATGTATCTTGGCCTACCAGAGCAAATATGTGGCTCGAAGATGAAAGCGTTCTCTTTTGTACAAGACCGACTAAATGGGCGAGTCAACAATTGGTCATCTAGACTCCTCTCCAAAGGGGGAAAAGAAGTCCAGATTAAATCTGTGGCTCAAGGAGTCTCAACCTATGTGATGTCAAGTTATTTGCTTCCAAAAGGCATCACTGCTAAACTTAGGAGCACTACTTCAAATTTTTGGTGGAGTTCAAAACAAAATAGCAGAGGT
>NC_027756.1:42912680-42915844 GCF_000695525.1 Brassica oleracea var. oleracea | reverse complement strand
GGGGGGGGGGTGATTAGGCTTTCGCGATCTTCATGATTTCAATATAGCGCTTCTTGCAAAACAATTGTGGAGATTAATTCATTATCCGAACTCCTTATTGGCACGTGTTCTAAAAGGAAGATATTACAATCACACCTCTCCTTTAGAAGACCGTCGAACATACTCACCATCATATGGATGGCGTAGTATTATGGCAGCGAAACCCTTACTCATTTCGGGACTACGGAGAACTATTGGTACGGGTCAAGACACGAGGGTCTGGAGCGAGGCCTGGGTCCCAGATTCAGTGGCTAGACCACCAAGACCTGCTAGCCATATTGTGTACAGACTACCTCAACTCCTTGTTCAGTCCTTTATTAGAACTGATACCAAGGAGTGGGACATACAGCTCTTACGAGAATTTTTCCACCCAGACGATATCCCGCTGATATTGGGGCTAAAACTATCACACTCACTTACCCCAGATGGATATGTTTGGAACTACACAAAATCTGGAGTGTACTCAGTTAAAACCGGCTATGATCTCCTCCAAGAAACTAAGCAGAGTCTTACACACGAAGGGGCCATGGAACCGAGTTTTACGACTCTCCAAAGCCATGTATGGAAGCTAAAGACTCCCACCAAGATGAAACATTTCTTGTGGCAAGCAATATCGGGCTGCGTGGCGACGGCAGAGAGGCTTGCATATAGACACCTGGACACCGATAGGAGTTGTCCTAGATGTGCTGACCCAGTGGAATCGATTAATCATCTTCTTTTTGAATGCCCTCCAGCCCTTCAGGTTTGGGCTTTATCGGACTATCTGTCCCTTCCGAGTTATTTCCCGAGTACATCTATATTCCAAAACATGAACTTTCTGTTTTGGAAGAGAAAAGAGGTGGCTCCACTGAGACCACAATTCGATACCTTCCCTTGGATCTGTTGGTACATTTGGAAGGTGAGGAACGGCAAACTCTTTAATGGGAAAGTTGTATCCCCGATGGATATCCTCCAACATGCGTCCCTTGAGGCAGAATGTTTGAGGAAGGCTAACGAAAAAGAGGAAGTAGAGGAGGATCATTATGACCCTCCTGCTATCGAAGAGGAGATAGTGCCCCCTTGGATACCTCAAATCCCTACATGTCGAATTGATGCATCATGGATCAATAATGACAGCGTTAGTGGGCTAGGGTGGAGTTTTAAGGATCAGTTGGGCTCTGAATTTTTCGGATTACGGGCGTGCAACAGGAGTCTCTTAGACTTGCATGATGAGATGGAAGGTTTACTTTGGGCAGTCTCATGTATGAGAGAAATGAGGATATATTCGATACGGTTCGAGACAGAATGCTCGGACTTAGTGGATATGACTATGAACCCGATGGAGTGGTCTACTTTTGCAACAGAGATTGAGATGCTTCAAAGACTCCAGGAGGTTCTTGAGGATGTGAGTTTGTCTCATATTCCTCGAAGTAGGAATGGACGAGCAGACGCGCTAGCGAAAGAAGCAAGACGAAGAGGTTATATTTGTTTTCCATATAGATCAGACACGGACAGACGGAGATGCTCCTCGGAGAATCGGCTCGTCTGCCACCACTTGATCTAGTAGAAAAGGATAGTCGACAAAAAAAAAAAAGATAGAACTCTTTTTTTTTTGTTGGTTGGCATCCAGATTTTTAGATTCAGATTCAGTGTTGTAACGATATATTTTTTTAATTTTCATATAAGAAGTTATAAACTTTTATGACTTATTCTTGGGTTCACCTCCTAGGCGAACATGTAGATTAACCAACCAATAGAATTTTGTTATTTCATACTCTTTCCGTTTCATTAAGATAGACTTTTTAGAAAAAAAGTTTGTTTCACAAAGATGTATTTTTGTGTTTTCTATGAAAAAATTGTAAACTTCAAGAAAATTAATTGACTTTATTGAATTACTATTGGTTAAAAATTATTGAAAATTAAAACTTACAGAAAACGATACATTTATTATAACAGTTTAAAGTGTTTTCTTAATATGTGTGAAAATACTAAAAAGTCTATCTTTGTGAAACAAAGTGAGTATTTGATATCTTTTTTAAAAAAAAATAAAATATTATCAAGTTATATTATATTTTTAAAATAAAAAGGTAAAAGTTTTCCTAATTTGCTCAGTTGGACTGTGGAAGGGTACCCGGTAATTGCAAAACAAATAAAAAATAATAGTAGTTACAAAAAAAAAAAATTTAAAAATATTTTTAACTTTGTTAACAAAACAGCAAACCCTAAACTCTAAATCCAAAATCTTAAACCCTTGGGTAAACTCTTAACCATTAGATAAATTCTAAAACCTAAATCAAAAACTATAAACCCTAAAATCCTAAACCCTAAACCCTTGAATGTTTTAGCTTTTAGTGTTTTTAATTTAGAGTTTAGGATTTATCCAAGGATTAAAGGTTACCCAAGGATTTAGGGATTAGAATTTAAGTTTAGGGTTTAATGTTTTGCTGACGACGTTAAAAATTTTTTTTAATAATTTTTTGTAACTATTACTATTTTTATTTATTTATTTACCTTTTTATTTTAAAAACATAATATAACTTGTCTCCAGCTTTCTGTAACTCATGGGTAAAGAAGAACTTGGGTAGAATATGTTTGGTTCGGTCACCTTTGATATACCCATCTTTGAGTTGAGCAATGTAAGCTACATTATCTTCATATATGATGGTCGGACCCGTTGGGTCGCATATGGACGCATAATGTGGTCCTATACCTTTTGTTCAAAGATGAACTTCGATCTTATAGCTTATCTTTATGATAGCTTATTCATTCATACCACAGCTTGGTTGGTTCATGCTGAGAATTCGGCCAACCATAAGTATTACCAAAATTTGGCTAATTTGTGGTGATGGTCTATAACCTTTTCTAAGGTTTAATGAATAATCATTTAACCTATCTTAGGCTAGTTAGTATAAAACACAAGGAATTTAAAAATTCCTCTATGGACTGATTTGAATTGTTCTTATAGAACTCTTCACTTGCTTACATGTACTAATTTAATTCAGTCCATGAACAACTTTAGGAAAATGTTGTTCAAGATGAACTTCTTTTCTCATCTTTTGATTATGAGCTCAATACCGTTTGGTAAACCTTTTGGTACCAATAATATTATCATCATCATCCAGTGAGTCATATATAGCATACTACAT
>NC_027756.1:42892502-42909280 GCF_000695525.1 Brassica oleracea var. oleracea | reverse complement strand
GTTATAAAACAAACAAGGGGATTTGAGATTTTGATGTGGATAAGGGCCAATTTGGATCGGTAAGCACATCGAATGGCATTAAGATTTTGATGGACAGCTTATTCATTCGGCTATACAGCCGGTAATACGGCAATGTGGTTGGATGTAAACCCCCAATGGACTCTAGTCTTGAACTTGTATTTTTTTATTTACCTTTTTATTTTAAAAACATAATATAACTTAATAATATTTTGTTTCTTTTTTCAAAAGATATTGAATATAAAATAATGAAATCTTAGGTTGGGGTAATCCAAAAATAACTCTAACTTTTATTATCTTGTCATTTATGTTTTTCTGTAAATAGGGATCTGTGCTGAAATCTAAACAGGGGAAGCCGACGAGTAGTTTGATCTCCGGTTTTCTAAATGAGGTTCTATTTTGTCTGGTTAAACAAATTGCAACTTAGTACCTGAAGTTATTTGAATCCCGAACCGATAGATTTACGTTTTACCAGTGGCATGCCAAGGTGGTTGGAGGCCTAAGGCGAATTAAAAAATATATATATTTTACATGATATCTTTTTAATATATATATATATATATGACACTAAAAAGTTTTGAATTATTACATAAAAAAAATTCACCAAACTTTTATAAACGAAAAAATTAAAATCATGATCAAAAAGTATGAATTTGTAGTATAAAAAAAAGATGCAGATTTTGGATTGAAATGTTGGTGGCTGTTAAAAAGGCAAATCTTATCGTTTAAATTAAATATAGTAAACCGGTAAAGGACTCAAGTCAATTCAGTTTTTCAAAGTCCGGATTGGTCCCAATGCCTTCTATCTTCTTAATATTCAAATTTTTATGATTTTTTTTACCAAATTATCAAACATATATAAAATAAATCTAACTCATAGCATATAGAAAGAAGACAAATGTAGATCAAATAGAAGACAAATGTAGATCAAATATTTGCAGGTTTTTAGAAGTAGAATTTTTATAGTTTTATTTATAAATATAGCAAAATTGATCATACACCTAGTTATTTTAAACTGAGGTGGAATTCAGAATCAAATAAAAATAAAAATCTAATCAACAGAATATGTTAACTACCATGTAAAATAATTTTTTTGTAATTGGGGGCTCTAAAATTTCTACAAAACTTGGGGGTCTTAGGCAAATGTCTTTTTCAAAAGGCTATAAGCACGGCTCAGCGTTTTAACTCAAATTTTCTTTTATCACCAGACTACTATCGCTTAATATTTTCACTGATGTTTTTGCAAATGCTACGCTTAATTTTTTCATTGATGTTTTTGCAAAAGTATTTCGAGTTTTTCTCTTTCAATATGCTACGGTATCATGTGTGTGTTTATATACACTCATGTGTGTCTTCTTCTGTGTGCTAGACTGCTAGTATTTCATTGTATTTGTATATTAGAACTTTAAAGAGTACATATCTAACCAACCACTGTAAGGTCGGATATTCGTTGACTTTGCCCCACGTTTATATCAATCAGAATCAAGTAGACTTGATATTCTTCAACGTTCGTTCAAGTGTTTTAAATAATTTCGTTTAAAGTTCTTCAAACTTTCTTTTCAACACTTTTCACCTCATAAAAGTTTGATTATCTCTTTTGGTTTATCTTCACCCAAAGGTTTATGTATCTAAGTTTACTGCGGATTAGTCTTTTTGGGTTAGCTTATAAGCTTGACTCCCAGATGGGATAACAAAATATAAGTTCATAAGAAAAAATTGGTAGTTTTACTCGATTTGTTATTTCTTTTCTTTTTCTTTTGTAACTGGCGATTTGTTATTTCTTTGGAAAATTAGTTTTAGACCTGAAACAAGATAAGAATTAAAAAGACTAAAAGGTTAGGAAAGGGAAGAGAAAGAAAAGGACAGCGATGGAGAAGGATTATCTTAGAGAAGGTGCATTTTGCCACACCAATCTTTCTTTGTCACTGTTAGTCAACTTCGCACCTCTTTTCCGCCCTTCAAGTTTTCATTTTGGTTTTGATTTTGAAAATTTGACATTGATCTTATGTATGTACATCCCACGAACTAGTGCTTTCAATAAAAGAAAATTCATTATGGGATGTGTAACAAATATAAATACATTAACCTCCAAGCCCTCTAAAATATAAACACTATAGAAAACAAAAAAGATGTGTTTTAGGATGCTTTTGTATTATAACTTTTGATGTAAAAAATTTAGGCTGCAAATGTGTTGTCTGTCATAGGTTTCTGTGTGCCATCAAACTAGAAGCAAATTAGGATCATTGTTTATTACTATTGGTTAATACTTCAAGCATGAATTTTGGTGTCAACACACTTACTATGTGTTCAAGTTTTCATGTCATTTAACTTAGAGCATCTCCGATATATATATTTCTATATTTTTCTCTAAAATAGAGATCTATATTATAGAAGTGATTTTAATCAATTGTATAACTTTATAATAGACTTCTTCTAGTTCAAAAGAACTATATTATATATATATATACATATACATTGGAGAAAATTCATCTATAATAAAAAATTTTTTATTTTAACGAGAAATATAAAGATGAAAATAAAGATAGATTGGAAATGGTCTTAATCTCCAATATATATATGTGTTTACTAATTTGGTGAGTTATGAGATATTTATGTTCTTTAACAAAAAAGTGTTGTCAACAAATTAAGTAGATAGTAATAAGAAGCTGGCTATAGTTTTTTGCTTGTTACCTAAAAAGGTTAAAAAGTTAAAGGAATAACATATTTTATTACAAATTCACTAAACCGCAATTGCATCCCGCTGACTTTCCAAATCAAAAGAGGTATCATTACGTTCAAAGCCTAACCCATTTTACCTGTTTTGGAAAGTTACTTGTTCATCCTGTTCTTAATTTCGGACTTAAGAGTCTTCCTATATCTAGCCAAATATATATATCGTGCTCGAGATAGACATCCACTCATTTTTACATACCTATAGCATTGAAGTGATAAAATTAAGGGAGAATTGCTAAAACCAACTTAAATATTCAATTCAAACCTAAAAGTGTATCCCACGTTGAATGAAATGCAAAACCAACCTAAAAGAGTGGTGAAAGTACTATTTAACCTTTATGATCAAACAAAAAAACAAAAATGTATTTTACGTTTCTATCATTCGGAAGTCTACACGTAATAAAAGAAATCAGCATATATATAGATTTCCTACGAAATTTACCTTGTCGGCTTATTTTGTAGTCTACACTCTAATTTGATCTAATAATTAAATTTTGAAAATGTATAAAAATAATTATTGTGATATTTTTAACTAATCATCAATAATATGAAGTAAATAAATTAAATTTTCATATAATTGAACAATTTTAAAGAATATATACTAATTTGGCTATCATGTGTTAGACAATGTTCATAGTTTAGAAACAAACGGTTCTAACATGTTATGTCTTTTAGTGGTTAATTTCATAGGATTAGATTTTAGATCTTGTTTTTTTTTTAACTTAAATCTGCATATTAATGTTTAGTAGTTTATATTTTGTATAACTGAGACTTTTTGATTATCAAGCAAAACATTTAGGGTTTGAGATTTGAGGTTTAGGGTTTCGTAGACCTACAATAAAGTCTATTTAGCTGGAGACGTCATTTTCGGTCTATTTTATTGGTGTTTACAAAAAATCTTTAATTTTAAATTAAATTACATATTTATACAGAAGTTATAGCATGATGACAAAAAGAACTATTAAAAATAAATAAAAAATTTTAGTAAATCATTTATTAATTTTTCTAAATAATAAACGGAAAAAGAAAAAAAATCGTTGTAGACTTACAAAGAAGTCCACACATCAAATTTAACCTAACAGGATTTAACCAATATAATGTTAACCTAATCGAATTTAAACCAAACTTTTTTTAACCTAACCAGAAAAGTTACCCATAATATAAATATGATTTGTTAAGCTTTTTTGGGGGAAAAAAGCCCTAATCCCTGCCGTTCTCTCTCTCATGGCGATTTTCGGGGAGATTTCTGGCAAACTCTAGCCACACCGTTTCCGCCGCTTAAGCTAGTCACTGTCCGCTCTGTCGCTCTGGTAAGTTAAATGTCTTCGGCTTCGTCTGCTCCGTCGCTAAAAAGTAACCACCTTTGCCTTTTTCTTTTTCAGATCTGAGCCGGCGACTGCCAACAAACAGTGCTTCTCGTCCAAATCTCTGCTTCCTGTCAGTCTCACGGCTTCTACTCTAGCCGGCGAACGAACTGTGTTTCATCTTTCCAGCGAACGAACGATACTTCATCTCTCTATGTCTTCTCTCGTTTAACTAATAACCTAACTAGTTGACTTATATTGTTGTAACCTCTCTCTTAGTTTGTTAACTAACCTATTAGTTTATTCTCTAATCCATTTTCTGCTTCATGTCAGTCTACTTTAAGGTAGACATCATTGTTGATATGTAGACATCTTTTTTGAATTGTTGTCTACTGTTTTGGCTTCGTATTTGAATTATAGACTTCTCGTGTAGACTTCATTTTGAATTGTAGACTTCTCTTGTAGACATCTTTTATTCATTTGCAGTTTTCTCTTGTATAATTCTTTGTTTGTGCCTTTTTGCTGCAGGTTTCAAAATTGATAAGCTTGATTTCCCACAGATGCTGTATATTGTAGGGCAGGAACCTTTTCTGAGTAAAAGCATTGCCTACTACAGCGATGACAGCAAGCACTTCCCTGCTCTTAAAGAAGCACTCAAGGCAGATGAATGGGAGGAGCTCAAGAACTCGAGATTAGGAGTGTTCTTAAAGTTCCACGAAATGAAGTTTGGATGGGCTTCCAGGGTGGTGCACTATATACTGTGTTTTCAGCTTGAGTGCAAGAAGAAGTATGAGTTGTGGAGACTCATAGGTGTTCAACCAGTGAGGTTTTCTCTGCATGAATTTGAAGAGATAACTGGTCTGAACTGCGAGTATGTGAAGAATCTCGAGAATCCGTTGGTTGAGGTAACGGATGACATGAAAGAATTTGGGGGCAGATGGGAGTGAATTTCGACCGGAGCCAAGTATTGATGAATTAACTGCAGCGTGTCAGATGTACAGAACATGGTCTCGAGATGATCGACTGCGTTTAGGGTATCTAGCCATCTACGCTGGCTTCATCGAAGCACCAAGAACCTCGTCACCCACACGGGCTAGCCTGGCTAGGTTAGTGATGGATCTAGATGCTTTTGAAGATTATCCATGGGAAAGAGTAGCGTTTAAATTCTTGATGGAGTCGGTGAAGGGTGTAGACTTGACAAAGACGTATGCTATTGAAGGCTTTGTTGAGGTTCTTCAAGTCTGGGTCTACAATTGTCTCCCTGAATTCAGAGCTGGGTTTGGTCAACATATAGAAGGTTTTCTGATCCCACCTCTACTTGCCTTCTTAGGTGGCAAAGGCAAGAGAAAGCTCCAGGAGAATATCCTGAAACAAGTATGCTTTGTATGTTTATATATAATTTGATTTAATGTGGACAAGTGGTTTTATACTAACTTAATAGTTTTATCTTCTGCAGACTAGGACTAACAACTTTACTGTGAAGGCTTACTCTGAAATGTTCCCTCGCTGGGATGGTGATCTGGAAGATGAGAAGGCTGATAACATAGTGAAGACAATGTTTTCTTCAGGCAGGGCATGGGAACAAATTCATTGGCCTCTTGTCGGAAGAAAACTGTGGACAAATGTGAAGGTAGAGATCCATCCGATGAAGACAGAAGCTGGTCAGATGGTGCGAAGCAAGAAGGCAGTGTCCCCTTCTCGCACAGAGTCTGAGGCAGAATCACGCAAGAAGGCTCGTGATTCCCCTGGCTTGGATACGGAGACCATGAAAGCAGAAATAGTTCGTTGGCTAACTGGCCTGACCTCTAATATGGTTGAAGGGATGAGCAGATGCGAGAACACTCTGAAGTCGCAATCCCGCATGATTAAGGGCCTTACTGCGAAGATGAGAGCTGTTGAGAAGATTGTGCGTGAAGGTTGGAAGGAAGACCAAACCAAAGCTGGTTCATCTACTGATGTACCTGAGGCAAACAAATCTGATGGAGACAAAGCTAAGGAGGACAGAGCTGAAGAAAGCAAAGCTAAGGAAAGCAAAGCTGAGGAAAGCAAAGCTGCGGTAACATCTCCCAAACCCATCAGAATGACAAGAGCCAAAGCTAAAGACGCCCAAGCCACTGTGGTTAGTACCTAAACATCTCCCAAACCAATCAATCCGAAAAGAGGCAAAAAATCAGGAAAAAAGATATAACTTGTTTGCATTTGCATTTGGAATGGTGGAACCTTTTTCATGTTGTTTTGGAACCTTGGAATATTAGCTTGTTTGGTTTGAAAAACGTGTGCATTTGAATGTTCTCTTTTGGTTTATACAAGATTGTAAAATGATGCATTTTGTTATTAGTGGTTGTTATTAATGTGTTCTTTTTACTGAAAACAAATGCAGAGTGAGAGTGAAAATGAGAATGGAGGCATAAGTGTTGTTGTAATGGATAAAGAACAATCGAACATTGATTATTGTTCTGTTAAAAAGCTGAAACAAGTTGGAAAACTGAGAGCTGCTCGCATTGTGGCCCGTGCTAAGAGTGAGAGGCAACGTAGGCTTGCTGCTACTCATCACTCTCCTTTTGATGGAAACAGCACGGCAAAGGTTATCATACCCAACCAGTCGAAGCGAGGCCAGGGATATAACCCATTTGCTAGTGTTGATCACCAAAAGCTCTTTGTTCTTCTTGATTGGGTGAAACTTGACCTGTAAATCATCTAACCTCATATAATTTATCTTTATATAAAGGACTTGGTAGTGTTTTATTTATTTAATTTGATTATTGACAGCAAATGGCGACAGAAGGTGCCTGGTTCTTCAAGTTTTTGGTTCTACACACTACTAACTCCTACAAAATGGTTGAGTGACACGGTATGTAGACTTCTCTCGCATGTAGATTTCTCTGATGTAGAAGTCTCTAATGTTGTAAATGCAGCACATGGATGCTGGAATTAATCTCTTAAGACTCTGATACACAAAGCACCCGGAATGGTTTAGGTCCGACAGAATTTGCATGTTGGATGTTGTATTTACTCAAATGTGGAAAGAAAAGTACTCAGAGTTTCTGGCCTCTCCTGCCAATCCTGGCGGCTCAGGTAAACTACTCCCTCCTGGCGCCTTAGACTACTACACATGCGAGGAACCAGCGTATTGCAGATCAAATAAGACATGGGCGCTGGAGATTGATGATATATATGCACCATTATTTGTCAAGAACAATCATTGGGTAGCTTGTTGGATATCAATCCCGAGGAGACACAGAGTGATTTGGGATAGTGATGTTGCTTACGCTAAGGATGCAGAAATTGCTAAGACCGTGAAGCCTATTGCACACATGATGTCGTATATGATGCATATGTTATCTACCGGTGAGGAGAGGAGTTGTACACTGTCGATTTCACACATTCAAAATTTGGAGTGCCACAAAAGATACAAAGTGGTGACTGTGGAGTGTATTGCTTGAAGTATATAGAATGTCATGCACTTGGCATGTCATTCCCACCTCATGAGTTGTGTGATAAGAAAATCAAGACAATCAGGTCTCAGATGGCGACTGAGATATTCGATGAGACCAGCATAAACGGCACAGAGAAACATCTTTACAAGCATCTCGGTGTCTATGACTAAGGTTAATCCACTTTTTTGGGTAGAATTGGGGAAAGTGTGAAATTTCTTGGTGACTTTCCTCATCGGATATATGTAGGTTGATGTAGTAGGCTTTTGTACCAGATTATTGTATTGTGCTGTGAGTAACAGGCTGATGTAGCAGGTTTTTGGTTGTAACAAACTTATGTAATTTGCTTGCAGCAGACTTAAGTATTAGTCTTCTTTTACAGAAGACTTTTACAGAAGTTTGCTACTCAACTACTATCTAGACATCATCTTTTTATCAGTATATTAGTCCTTTTTTAGCTCATATTCGACCAAAAATACAACTTCGAGACAACCTAGAGACTTACGTATTAGTATTCTTTAAAAAAAGACTACAAAAGAAGTTTGTGTTTTGCAAAAGAAGACTACAAAAGAAGTTTGTGTTCTGTAAAAGAAGACTACAAAAGAAGTATGCGTCATGTAACAGAAGACTAACACATTAAGACATAAGACAGCATCCAAAGCATAAGACAACATCCAAAGCAATAATACAACTGATAAGTTCCACACATAAGACATAAGACATAAGACAACATCCAAAGCAATAAAACAACATCCAAAGCAACAATACAACAACATCCAAAGCAACAATACATCTAATAAGTTCCACACATAAGACATAAGACAATATCAAAAGCAATAAGACACACAAATCAGGTTTAACATGGACAGTTAGGACGAGTGTGACCCGGTTGTTTGCACTGGGAGCAACTATAATCCTTGTGCAGTTTTCGCGGTTGGTTTTCCCTCATTAAACCTGGGCATTCGGGTACGGGTCGGTTCATTCGGGTATCGGGTTTTTCGGGTTTGGAAAATTGGCCATGTTCGGGTATTACAAAATTTCGGGTCGGGTTCGAGTCGGGTCCTCATGGGTCCGGATGGGTTAGGTTCTGATGTAAAGGAACCTGAAAATAACCGAATAATCAATGTATCTGAAACGAGTTGGGATAATAGTACCCAAACTAACCATGTTACCCGATTCGGTTCGGGTATTTTGTATCCAAACTACCGAAATGTACCAAAAATATTCATTAGATACGATTTTGTTTGAGTATTTATATCCAAGTTATCATATTTTATATGAAAACACACAAAAGTATTGAAAATAACTAATATATTTAATTTATAATTTAAATTTAAATTATTAAAATAATTATACATATAATTATAAATAATATTTGTAAATGTATATTTAAATTTCGGATATCTTTGGATACTCATTCGGTTCTCAGTTCGGATCGGGTTGGGTACCGGTTCTTCGGATACATCAATTTATGACTCATTCGGTTATTTACCCCGGGTCCGATCGGGTTCGGGATCCTGATTTTCGGGTCGGTTTTGGGTCGGTTCTTCGGTTCTGGATATTTTGCCCTACCCCTCATCCTGGAAATTTCTAGCCAAGACTTCCACCTCGACTTCTTTTGCCTACCCGGACCACGCTTGACATCTGGAGGAAGACATTTACGTGTGTTATAAGCTCCTTCTTCATTGGCAGGTGATATGTCATCAGTGTTGGGAGCTTCCAAAACATCACTTTTGAGATATATATTTTCCGCGTATGCTGCATAAAGATAATTCTTTGAATAGGATGGGCATACAAGTGTAGAGATGGCATGTGAACAAGGTATCTTCTCAATATTAAACACACCACATTGACACCTCCGAAGTTCCAAGTCAACAACACAATCTCGATGTCCTCCTCTCACAACAAATCGCCAACCATCAATACACTCCACATTTATTATATATGCATACTCTTCACGAATAGCCAACAAGTTTTCAACTCCCCGACTATGTTGTGATGTGAAACTCAAAGCATCTTCTCTCCTTTTAAAGAACCACCTTCCTAGCTTCTCGCGTATAAATTCTAGAAGGAATGAGGTTGGGAATCCTTTGGCTGGCTTAAGTGCAGAGTTGATAGATTCTGCGATGTTGCTAGTCTTTATGTTGTATATGTCACCTTGAAAGTGAACTCGTGCCCATAACGAGACGTCAGCATTCTCCAAATATGTAGCAATGTTGGAGTTTATACTTCGTATCTCATCCATGTAGCGGTTAAAATCGAAAAGCGTATGTGCATAAGCAGCGCCTTTGACCAAGTACAACATGTGATTTCTCTTGAACTTTTGGACTATGTTCTATTGTAGATGATAATAGCATATTCCTCGCCTTGCCCAAGGGAAAACCTTCTCACACGCCTTCTTAACCGAAATGTGCCTGTCATAAACTATCACCAAAGCATACTCATCTGAAACACATCTCCGCAGTTGGGTAAAAAATCATTCCCACGAATCATCATTCTCTGCATCCACAATCGCAAAAGCTAATGGAAAAATCTGAAAATTACCGTCTTGGGCAGCCGCAACTAGCATAAGTCCTTCATACTTTCCACATAGATGAGTCCCATCCACCACAATAACCCTCTTAAGACATGTAAAACCAGCTATCGAAGCTCCAAATGATAGGAATAGATACTTAAATCTGTTTTCACCATCTTTCTCAAGACATGTGACAGTTCCCGGATTCGATATCTCGATCTGACGCAAATAAGAAGGCAGATTCTCATATCCATCTTCTGATGTTCCTCTCACTAACTCTTGTTCCTCATCACGTCTTTGATATGTCTCGGTGTAAGCCCATTTATAATCCCAACCCGATCTATAAATAGTCTTGCAACATATTTCGGAGTATAATGTTTTCGTTGAGCCATTCGATCCGCCACTGAACATGTATGAGTTTTCAAATATTTTCTCACCCACAATGTCTGTGGCCCATGCTTCACACTCGCTCTAAGCTTCCAACCACATCTTTGAACACGATACTTAGCCACCGACTTCAGCTTTGAAACAAGCTCATCCTTACTAGCAAAACTCTAACTGACATATATATTGTCATTTAAGGACAACGATCTTCCTTCACCACCAGAGCATTGTGCTTTATGACCATCATAAATCGTTTCATTTGCATCCTCGTCAAAATCCTCATCTTTCACTTTTCCGTAATCACTGTAGTTTACACCATCGTCAACATCAACAGCAACATCAACAGTTACTTGAACATCATCAGCATTACTATCTTCATCCAACTCTTCATCAGTATCTTGACCAGTATCTTCATCAGCAAAAATAATATCATCACCATCAGACACATCCGCATCGTCATCAACTCCAACTTCTACTTGGCTCAGGCTTGATACACAAGGGCGTACAAAGTGTGTCTTAGCTAACTCGATCAAGTTATGTACTTGTCTATCATTCGTGACATGCATAGGAGGAGTATCCGGAGCCATTTGCTGTAAAATGACGTCTGGTAAGGAATATGTTAGCACCACTTTCTCGATTTTTTTGTCCATACCATAATCTTCTAGTGTCATTTCAAGAAGTTCACCATGTGTACAACCATCTGGCACAAAAAACATTATCCCTCCTTTTCGATTATTGACCACAAACTCCCACAAAGAGCCTTTCACCACTCATTCTCCGTATACAACGGGTATCTGAGCCATATCCTGCAAAAAAAAAATACAGGTTTACATAATCAGCGAAGAAATAATTCATGTTTCGTAAAACTATAAACGAAGACTTACAAATACCTCTACAATTATTAGCTAACAACATAGTCAAATCAAATGTATTATACCTTCATAACTATAATAAATTTTCTTTTCGAAATCACTCAACCCATTATGATTAACTAACACACACTCTCAAACAAAAAAATCTAGAAAAAACTTAGTGAACAATACACAAATTCACATTTTTATAGATTTTTAGATGTAGACTTAATATTCAGTCCACGAAGATGTAGACGTTCTTTTCAATTTACAAATGTAGTGTCAAATAGGTCTACTCTTTGGGTTGGTTTTTACAATTTCAAATTGTACGGGTTGCTTTCTATATGTGAAAAAAAGTTGTGATTTTATAAATGTAGATTTCCATTTCAGTCTACACTTTAAAAATGTTAGTTTTTGCAATTGACCAGAATTCATCCAAGATTTCACTTTCAGAAGTAGACTTCAGATGCAGTCTACATGTTTGAATTTTTTTGAAAGAGGTTAGTTTTGCAATTGACCAAGTTTGACTTTCAATGAGTAGATTGAAATGAACGTCTACGGGTGAGTAGACTTCGTGTGAAGTCTACTCTCAAATCCGATGGGTTGGTTTTGCATTTGACCAAAATAAAAAAGTAGACTTTAGACGCAGTCTACCCTTTTTTTTCTAAGATAAGAAGACTGCATATGAAGTCTACAATTTAATAAATTTTTGGTTACTTTTTAAACTTTTTGGTCAAACACAAAACTAACCTATTCAATGAAGTCAAAGTTTTGGTCAAATGCAAAACTGACCTTCTGTAGACTTCTCTGGCAGTCTACAATATGTAGACTTCCAGTAAAGTCTACTATGAAAAGTCAAAAGTTTGGTCAAATGCAAAACTAACCTCTTTTAGGTAGACGTCTTGGTAAGTCTACCAAAATTTTTGTTTTTGTTGTCAAAGGTAAAGACGATGACTGCTGGGGAAGTCTACGTTAGCAAAAAAAATTTGTTTGGTCAATTGCAAAACTGACCCGTACGTCTACACGGAGACATAGACATACAAAACACTCTATTGTCGCGACACAGATCTAAAAATGACAAAACCATGTAAATAGTTATCTTTTTCCGGTGTAAAGCTCGTTTCCAACCTTTTCAACCGTCCAAACTCCAAATATGAGCAAAAAGAAGCATCTTTGACGATTCACTAATGAAGAAGCTCGAAAATATGAAGTTTTTGATTATGAAAATGAAAGTTACTAGATTTTTTTAGATGGAAATGTATAGGAGATGAGAGGAAATGAAGTTTTTTGGTTTATAATGAGAAAAAAAAAAGTGGTTGAAAATTGAATTCTAAAGCTTTAAGAGCTCAAAAATAGTGGTTCATGGTGGTTGGAAAAATTGATGATGATGGCATTTTTGTAAATAGGAAGAAATGGTTAGGGTGTATTTGGTTTTTTGTTAATTTCGAAATTAATAAAAAATTAAATAAAAATAGCAATTTTGTAAATAATTCAAAAATATAAAGATAGTACGGAAAATTCATTGATGAATAGTAATGACAAAAAAATGGTTCGTTTTAAGTTTGACTTGAATAAAATGGTTGGTTTTGAAAAACTCTCTAAAATTAAATTATTATTGACATTATATCAAGTGTGATTTCATCATGGTCAGTGATCAATTTTTGTTTAGTGCCTATTATAGAGTTTATTATCTGAAAATTAAAAATTCGAAGAATTAATCTGAGTTTCTACAAAAAAAAAAATTATATATTATTAAAGTTGGGGTTGAATGGTTTTGTTTGGAAAATAGTATAATTGGCAAGTGTGGAATAGGTGTTCGTTTTCCGGAGAGATTATGAGCAACCTCTTATGAGGGAGCTTCGAGCTCAGTCTCCATGGGTTTTGAAGGTCATAAATATCATTCTGCACATGATAAAAAAGTTTTGCGGCCGGCAGAATGAAAAATAAAAGATTTTATTGAACATTTTTATCCGAAGATTCTTGATACCTAAATTAGACCTGATTTGATAAAAGGAAAAATTGGAAAAATGAGACATTTTGAACTTAGATTTGTCTCAATAAGATTTTTAGCAAATTTTTTAGGAAAATAAGATTTTAATTCCTGTTAATACCATAATACCCATAGAATAACAAATTAATATGAATTATAATAATAAATTATAATTTTCGTAATTAATTTAGTGTTAGATTAATTAAAAAGGGAAAAAAGAAGAAACACGGTTAATGGGTATGACTTCCCTTTACCCTAATTTTGTTTACCTTGTCTTTTCCGCCGAAGCTCTACTTCACTCCATCCACGGTGATTTAGGGTTCTTGGAGAAAATCATTGTTTCGTCGAACCTTTCGTTTCTAACCTCGTTTTTGTCATCCTCCTCGTCGTTCTCACACACGGAACAACGAAATCGAAGTGTTCTTTCCCAAAGAGTTTCGTCGGACGGTTCGGTTCATTACGAAATCGAAGTGTTCCTTTCTTCAATGTCATCTGAATCTCATGTTTCTTCACACTAGGTATGTGATTTCTTGTATTGATTCTCTTAACCCTAGATTTTTGTAAAATTGATTTTTCATCTTTCTTAAACTAAATTAGTTTTAGGTTGATTAATCATCTTATACAGGAACAGAAACTGAATATGGTTATGTCTGCTGCTAAAAGAGAGAAGCACTTTTTATCTAAAAGTAGAGAAGTCTCGTGCTATGACCGAGACTGATGAACGAATGAAGAAGGTGCTCACTTTTTCTAACATTCTAAGTTACAGCTTTGTGCTCCTTTTTTAACCTCGTAATCCATGCTAGTGCTAGCATGCTGACTCTTTGAAGGTACTGTATTGATTTTCTCTCTATTCTAACTTGATGTTTGGTTATGTGTTATTCTCTGTTTTTGATGTTTGGCAGAAGCGAAAGATTCAGGAAGAATCAGGCAGCAACGCTGAACCAGCACAAGTCTTCCCACCTAGGGTGGTTTGTCAGTTCAGACAGAAGACAGCAATCAAAAATGAGGTGTCTCAGAGCAAACCTGGTCTCTCCACAGATGTCCTAGCATCGGTCAGTATTTTGTTTATATCTTATTTCTTAAGAGGATAATGATGCATTTTTTTTGTATTTATGATTTTGTTTTTCCTAATTCAGGTTTTCGGTGGTTCTTAAAAGATTAAGAAGAGGCATGTGAAGATATTACAGGTTGATCAAAGGCTTTATAATATATGTATCAATGGCATTTGCCATTAGTTTCTGCATGTCAACAGAGTGAACCTTCACTTACACTGATCTAGCTTTTTTGTACTAAGAATATGAATTAAACAAGTTTCGATACTTTTATTTTATCTCAGAGCATTAACATACTAGATGTGAATACAATGCTTAGCATTAGTATATGCGAACAACAACGCAAGAGATTGTGCATATATTATAAATCATTGAGATGACTAGAAGAACGCAAGGGCTTTGGGAGATCAAGTTGTGTAGTATCTGCACTTTGACTGGTGGTTGATGAACGATGTAGCCTGCAACGGAATGAACCTTTGTGCTTTGTTGGAGCACAAACGCATGTCTTCCCCATTATGTTGTTGTTACTGAGCAAACCAAGCGAGTCTGTGGACCATGACTTCCTCAATGGACGATCCTGCCTTGTTTCTGCTGTCGTCTTCGTCTTTCACCTCACGGCTAAACCTTGGGAGGAAAAAAACGTGGGAGAGAAAGATACTATGAGAGATTTAGGGTAGATTTATTTAGATTTAGGAAAGATATCAACAGAAATATGGAAGTTTCCGTATTTACCGGATTTAGCTATAATATGTATCATACGTTGGGCATATCACCGTAGAGTGGGTGAGAAACCTATTCTTCCCTAAGCGTAACATAAGGTAAAAGGTAGAACATGTTATAACACATAAACAAGAATAGGTACATCACAGAGTTGTGGCTATAAGACGTAATAAAGATGTAGATAGACTAACGATATCTAGCTAGATGATAGTCTAACGAATTCTAGCCTAGATAGAATATACAAGAAATTTTTGTTTGCGTTATATACCCTAGATATATCAACGTATAATATTTAGTATGCAATTTCTAGATTAGGTAGATGGCGAGAACAAGTATTCTGACCCAGCTAGAAGATTAAATAAAATATGATTCCACTATTTTGTTTAAAGAAAATTAAACATATAAATAGTTATATTGAAGTTTCCAATTGATTTCATATTTTTTTATATTTTTAAAATTTAGTTTACTATTTTTTCCATAACAGAAGGATAAAACATGTCCAAAATGATCAAAAATATCAAAAGTCCTAATAGGACAAACAAAAATTTAAAATGTCTCATTTTTTCAATTCTCTCTTGATAAAAATGAGTTTATAGAGATTTATGTGGAGAGTTCAATCCAAAGATCAGAACTTCTATCTGTTTTTTTTATCCCGGCTAATCTGATTTTTATTAATCGTTGTCAACAATTACAAAATATTGTAAGAAAGAAGGGCAGACATGATACAAACCCCATAAAGAATATGAAATTGTTTACCAAAGAAAAGAACAGAAAATAGATTAAAGCCTTTTCCCAAAAAAAAAGAATATGAAAATAGATGGTTAGAGTTCTCCTTCATATGTTTTTTTAGTTTCGTTGGGTATTTTTTGGATTTAGTAAGCATTTCGGAGGTTTACTCTAATTATAGGAGATGATGTTTGATAAACGGTCTTTAAACTCGACTGTTGTGTATGTTTTTGGATTTTTATTAATCCTTCATGTAGTAGTTTTGCAAGATTTCTAATAACAATATTAACAATATTGAAAAGCTCGTAAATCCACAACGAGTTTGTTGGCTTCCAATTATGTTAAAAAATCTCCAAAATCACAAAATCGTCCAGAATAGAGTTATTTAAATATAATCGGTTGAGAAATTACCTAGAATGACTCAAATCATACACGTAATTACTAGATTAACTCATAAACTTTTGTAATTATTAGACTAAAGCACAGAGCAACCGAAAATACCAAAAAACCAGTCTCTCTTTCATTTTTTCACGAGATTGCCATAGGAAATTATTAGTAGGAAAATGTAATGTTTATTTTTTTTATAAAGAAAAACAAAACCTTTTGATCGAGACTGGAGAAAGTCGTCTCCTTCGTTTGCGACAACACCAAATCGGACACCTCTCTTTCACTTCCGCCTCCGACAACTTCTTCTCTGCCAGAGCCTCCTTCCATTTCGTCACCTCCACCTGAATCGCCGTCGTCTCTGTAAGACAAGAGGAACCCTGAATCCGATTTCACCTCTGTCTCCGCCTTTAAATCGAAGAGACGAAACAATTGCTCGTTTTCAACCAAGAGTGATTTCAAGGTAAAATCCCGTGTCTTTCTTTAACCCTCAATCGATTTTCAGAACTTTAACCCTCAATCGATTTTTAGGGATTGTGTTCTGTTAATGAAAGTATCGTGCTTTGAATGAGTAAAACTACATATTTGAATTGGTCGGTAACAAGTGTGGTATAGTTCAATATGTGTCTTCTAGATCTTGAACTTGAAGTTACTACTTGTTTCGTGT
>NC_027756.1:42886394-42892497 GCF_000695525.1 Brassica oleracea var. oleracea | reverse complement strand
GTCGGTTATTAAATACTTCGTCGGTTATTAAATTCTCGACAAATTGTAAACCTGAGACAAATTGATAAAGAACAAATTTCTCAACCGTTTGATTGAGTTGTTCATGAACAATGCTATTATTTGCAGCTTTAACCTGTAAACAAGTTGAAGAATGAGAACAAAACGTTATAGGTACAATTAGGTTTCAACGTTAACACGGTTTGGCCTTTTGACCATTAGTATTGTTTGACCGACCCAAACAAATCATTTCCTCCGTACCTCAACAAGCAAAATCATTCCTTCGTAACAAGATGTATTTTTTTTTATAAAAGTTATACATGTAAATCATTCTCTGTGTAACGTAACAAGATGATTTTATATAAATGGTGCATGCAATATTTTTTTCTATTGACTTGTGCATGTCAGAAGTTAACGTCAATTTCAAAAATTTAAACATAATTCTGATTTTAGTTACACTAGAAATAAACCGGATTTGACACTAAAGAAAACCAAATTTAATTCAAAATTAAATTAAGTTTGGTTTATTCAAACCCGGATTTCCTTATAAAAATCTGCCCATTCATAAATAAAAAAATCTGACATAGAAATTTAAGTCTAACACAAAACTCTACAATTTATAATAAATCTATTATCCCATTTAAATCGGATACGCAAATCTGTCATAAAAATTAAGTCTAACAAAAAAATCTATCATTTATAAAAAATCTGCTACCTCGTTTGGTAGACTTATCCTTAAAAATCTATTTTCAACTTAAATCGAACAAACAACTCTGTCGTATAAACAAATCTGCCATTTTAAAGAAAATCTGACATCACTCTCTTGACAGATTTTATTTTCTAAACCGATTTAATTAGCAGACTTAATATCCGGCAGATTTATTTTTTTGAAAATAAATCTGCCAGCGATCAATTATTAATGGTACTTTTGTAATTCTGTTTTTTTGATATAACTATGGAGAAGGGTAATTTCGACCAGAAAAATATTCTAATAATTTTTTAAAAATATGAGTTATTCTAGTAATAACCCAATAAATTTGTGTCACTTTAGTAAACTTCCCTAATCTGTTTCCCTTTTTAACCACAATTTGACATGGATTAGTTGATGTAAAATCGATCCTAAAATTAACAGGCATAGTTATTGAATTTTATTTTCATAAATATATCAATAAATATTTTAAATATCGTATCAAGAAATTAATAACATTTCTGAATCTAGAAAAACTAAATGATGAAAAGGACAAATTTAAGGCCACTAAAAAAAAAACAAAAAATCCAAATTTAAAAAGTTTAACGTGAATAGATAGATGGAAAATGGAGGGTATGTGAAAATGGGAGAAACTATTGTGCGTGTTGACCTTTTCTCCTTTCCAAAAGATTGGACAAACGCATAGAAACAACGAAACCTAATCTTATATATTAAAATAGAAGTCACAATTTTGATTTATGTGTGATTTTTTTAAAAATAGATCTAGTGAACATATTCCTGAAAAGTCATATTACATTTAATATCTAATTTTATCATTTAAATTTTGGACCTACCAAAAAATTTTATTGGGCTATCAATAATTAGATTTAAACAATAGATGATCATGTGTTCAAAAAAAAAAACAATAGATGATCAATTGAATTTATAGATAGTATAAATTAAATAGATATAATTTAATGTTGTAATACTATAACTCTATATGCTAAATATTTAAATATTTGTCGATGTTAACTTTTAAAATTATAAAGATTTTTTTTAAAATAAAAAAAATCATACTATCTAACAATGATTAATCTTTACTACCTTAAACCAATGAAAACAACCGTCTTTCGAAACATTCGATAGTTACCTGGAAGACATAAAGCTTTTGAAAAGAAGCTTCCTCAACTCACAAATCGTTCAAGTACCTCGGACAAAGAATTTAAAGGCGGATAGTTTAGCACGCAGTGCTAGGAAACAACCGTCTTTCGTCGTTCACATGGATGCAGAGTTACCGATCTGGTTTACAGAGGCTATATGAGTATGTAAATGTTTGTTGTCAAAAAAAAAACCAATGAAAACAGATTTTAAACCATATAGTTTATTTTAAAATTAAACAAAAACTAAATGTTTAATTATTACTCGATAATATAAATCTATGAAGCGAAAAGTTTAATTTTAAAAAAACTTTATAAATTTGTGAAATATTACAGTATCTTTGAATATGACAATAAAATAATATTTTACTAATTTTTATATATATAGTTACGATTTTAATAATGAAATAATAATCCGAAAATGTATATATATAGAAAAAGATACAAATACATGTGAAAGTTTGAAACAAAATATTCAATGAAAAAAATATACAGTAAACCTATTATGTTTTAAAAATTGATAGACACATATATATTATAATATATACCAAATTAGAATTAAAAACAAAATATTTATATAAAAATAAATGAAAACAAAAATTTGCGATGTTGTACGGGTCGAGATCTAGTTAACAATTAAAAAAAACAAAGAGATAACAAACAAAATGATGGGATCACTTAAAAACATCTAAATCAGACCGTCTTATTCTTTGATTTGTCATAACATTATTTTCTTTCAACCAATAAGTAACCCTACACATTTCATTTGTTTTGATCATAAACTCTTTGTGTACTCATTGCCTACATTTATGCTACTATCATTGCTTTCTGTAGGCATGGACTAGAATGTCTGCATATTGCCATTAATATTTTGTGATAAAACTTCTCATTATTTATAGTCCTGGACCCGCTGAGCCCTTTTATTTACTTACTCAAGTAATGCAGGACTATAGATTCGAAATCAGAATTTCTGTGGACTTGCATGTGGTTAGAACCACCAGACAGATACTAGATTGGACCAAAAATAAACTCAGTAAACCAAAAGAAGAGGACATGGAAATATATTTGTCTCTTTGATACGTACAAGGCAACTAATAATTCCTAGTAATTACTATGAACAAGTTTTATACTATACACTATTTATCTATCTATTATGAAACGTATAGTAAAAGTTGCATATAGATACTAAGTGTCGTTAGCTCAACTGAAAAACACATACAAGACAAAGCTTAGAATTCACAGAATTAGGTGACGCTTAGAGCGGCTGCAACGGGAGTCCGTCATGAGTCCGTAGCCCAAGTCCTTAGGATATTTGAATATTAATATTGTGAAATGGGCTTGTTTTTAGACGGATCTGTACGGATCAATCCGTTAATAAAGGATCGAAGGATTGAGTCCTTCGTGTACACGTGGCGTGAGATGGTTGGGCTTTGGATACTTTTGTGTTCCGTTTAGGTGGAAAAAAAAATCATTCGTGTTTGAACCCACAATTGGTATCACCATTGTGGATGCTCTTAATGGTTTAGTGACTATGAGGATTACAGACTTCCACACAAAATTTTCTGGTTTAACAATAAAGGTGCATAAAGATACAAATAAAAAAACAAAATAAATTAACACTTCATATTGGATCGTTACTTGAAACTAGTTATGAACCAACGACAGCATGAAACGTATGGTTTTGGTACAATATGCAACAAAGCTTACCACCACATGGAAAAAGTCTTCATTGTCATCGATTGATCTATAGATTTTGTTTCTGCATGACCTTTCCCATCAACTTGTGACAATTTTGCCCTTATAGGATACACAAAATATGTTTCTAAGTAGTCCCATAGTACATATATCCACTGTAGGAATCGAGATCCAATGTCCTCGTAACGATTGCGAATTATTATGTATGTCTCCTCTTTAAGTGGGGCACCTTCTCATTGACTTTCATTTTATGTTTCGAAATGTCTGAAACGTTTGCCAGGGCATGATTATCGCTGGGGTTCCTTAAAAAAAAAAATTGTTTTGTCTAATTAAAAAAATTTAAAGAAATTAAAATAAGAAACCAATCGCGGGTCGCCACGTGTCAGTGGAGCACGCAAACAGTTCAAGAAACTAACAAGATTGATCCTTCGTTCATTACTTTTGTAACCGACTCTTATGTTTTCGTGGGACTCAAACCCTTTAAATTCCCTTTAAAGACCTCTTTAAATACCCCGATAAATATGGCCTTAGAAATGTAATAAATGGTAGATATATGCAACATGATGAGATTAGGTTACATATGTGATATGTGGTTGTTAAAAAAAAGGGTTAAATATGTGAATTAGTATGGGGTTTCGTAAAAGTTGACTTAGATTTTACCAAATATATAGCATTTGGCTTCCAGCATTTTATGCAAAATGGATACTACTGATAATACGCAAATACATCTATACGAGGATATTTAGCCAGATTTTACATATGTATAATCAAATACTGTATGAAGCATTTTTAGGAAAAAATAAAATGAAGCATCTTTAGTTAGATGATTCTTATGGACCTACAGAGCCGATTAAATGAAAAGAATGCTTTAGTTGAACCTAGGGATGGGCGTTCGGGCCCGTTCGGGTTCGGTCGGGTATTTTGAATTTTCGAGTATTTCGGTATAGAGGTATAGAACCCGTTCGGATATTTATGTATTTCATATCGGGTTCGGGTATTTTTAGTTCGGATTCGGTTATTTCAGATCGGGTTCGGATATTTAGATTTTGAAAAAAAAAAATTAAAATTTTTATTTCTCAAATTTCTTGTATTTAAAAATATTGCTTTCACTTAACTATTTTTTTTATTTTTTAATAGATTGAATGGTTAATAGATTTGGACATAACGTTTTGAAACTAAAAAAACATTAATTTGGTTATTGTTTTTAAATTTTGGATGTAACTTTTTGTTAATTCTTGAAATAAAAAGTTTGACACACATTTTAATTGAGTAACTAGATTCTGACCCGCCCTTAAAAAGGACGGGTATATTTTTTGTTTTACATCTTTTTAGGTCTTTTCAATTGGTAATTTAAATATAGGTTTAATGGCATAAAACATAATAAATAATATCCTAAATAATGATAAAGATAAAAGAAATAATAGTTGGACCATACTTTTATCAATGGGTCACACTGCTATTTTAATAGAATAGATAAATCATATTCTCCGTAATTGTATATATGTATATCATATGGACTTAAAGTATGTGTAGTATCGATATAAATATTTTATATAAAATGAGAGATGTAAACTAGAAATATAAGGTTAATTATACATATGTTCGGTTATCTTCGGATATCCATTCGGGTTCGGATATTACCCGTTCAAGTTCGGATATCCAATATCTCATACTTCAATATCCGTTCGGATATTTTGCTACTTCGGTTCGGATTTCGGTTCGGATTTTTCGGGTCGGGTTTGGGTGCGGCTTCGGATATCGGGTAAAGTGCTCACCCCTAATTGGACCTTTCACCCCCGCTATAAAATAAAACTATGTATTGACTAAAAATTAATATATAGTGAATTCGAAGGGACAATCTCCAGATACATTTATTAACGTACCCATTTCATAAATATAGAGGACATGGAGAGGAACAATGATTTCCCTTAATTCTGGGAAAATGCATTTTCATAGAACGACTATATACTGAAAAATTATTTGTGAAAAATATTTATGTGAAAAATACTCATTTTGGATTACAAAAATCATAAATCAAAGTATACATAAATATAAGAAGTAAATATTTATTTTAGTTTTATGATGACAGAAAGCTCAGTTTTACATTTTGAAAAGTAAGGAATACTGCACTAATTTTTCTTTTATAATAATTTATCTAATTTTTAACGTTTTCATATAAAGTGATTCACTATAGAACTGCAAACTTGTTTAACATATATTTTGGTTTAATTTTGGATTGGTTCAACCGCGATGGCCGATGGGCATTCACTACTATTTTTTACGAGGGCAGTATTCGTTGTAAATTCGTCGTAAACGGGGTGTTACGACGAATTAAACTCGAAAGACATTTCGTTGTTAAACGTCCGTCGTAACGGAGGTTTCGTCGTAAACGACTCATTACGTTTACGACGAAATATATTCCTCGTAAAGCGCAGGGAAAGAATTCGTCATAAACGACACGTAAAATTTCGTCATAAAGCCCACGTAATGATTTCGATGTAAAGCACACGTAAATTCTTTCGTTGTAAATCACTCGTAAACATTTCGATGTAAAACCCTCGTAAAT
>NC_027756.1:42884935-42885526 GCF_000695525.1 Brassica oleracea var. oleracea | reverse complement strand
GTTGCAGAGGCGGATCTTTGCCTTTGCAACGAATTCCGCCTTCACCCTCTCGGTGGTTCCAAAGACCAATGTCACTTTTGCTGAAACAGAAAAATTTTGAAAAAAATTACAATTAATAATAAATATTAAATATATATATATATATATATATATTTAAAAGTGAAAATTTAATTCAATTTAAAAATCTTACCGCAAAACATTTAAACCACGTGATCTTAACGTGATTTGGTGTCTTGCTCCAGTTCGGATATGCTCCGTCGTAGTAACCCTTAATCGTCGCCGAAACGCTCCGGCTAACACGGTTGTTAGCCCCAAACCTGGAAAAAAAAATTTAACCGTTAGAAAATAAAAATAATTTAAATTTTAATGTAATAAAAATTAATAACTTACCAATAAGTTCCTCGGGGTCTATCGGGGTCTACAACATCCAAACCCTCCCGTCCAGGCTGGACAAGCAAATCCTCCACTGTTTATCTCGCGAATGGAGCTTATGAAGGCACACGCAAATCCGGATGAACTGCACCTTCTGGGATGGGCTGAGGTGCAGCCGCTGGAGGAGGAGGTGGAGGCATCTGCGGTGGAAGAGGAGGA
>NC_027756.1:42884453-42884898 GCF_000695525.1 Brassica oleracea var. oleracea | reverse complement strand
AACTGCATCGGAAGACGATGGACCGGAAGAAGATGTACCGGAACCATCGCCAAACAACTGGGCATAAGTAGGTGCTGATGGTTTCCTTCGGGGAGCCATCTAAAAAAAATTAAATAAATTTAATCAATTATGACGACATAATTAAAAATTATTTCGTTACCTAACTAATAACCTAAACTATAGTATTCCGTCATCAAACTAATCACCTAAACTAATTACCTAACTAATCACCTAAACTAATTACCTAACTAATTAATCACCTAAACTAACTTAAAAAAAAAAAGAGGAAAGAGAGTGTACCTTAGAGGGACAGGAGAGGAGTTTGGGAGGAATGAACGAAGCAGTCTCGTCCTCGGCGTCTCAATATATAGAAAAGGTTTCATCGTAAACGCGACGTAATATTACGACAAAGTGACCAGGCCCGCGTTTTTCCATTTACGACGAA